>NC_056728.1:1010842224-1011142224 GCF_019279795.1 Protopterus annectens
CCTTCATATGGTCAACATTTCAGAATGTCAAAGACTATATGGCCAAGACCATATAATCGACATTCGAAATGGTGACCATGTGGACCCAGCATCTCCATATAGTGTGGAATGGAAAGATTTCCATCTACTGCACTATAGTGCAATCTCGGAGTTGGTATATTTATGTTCCGGGTGTGTGGGGGTGGAGCCCCCCTGCTAACAGCATGAAGGTAAGTTTTTGTTGTTTTTTTGTTTTATTCCATGGTCAATATTTTGGATGTTGATCATATGGTCTCGGCTATATGGTTTTCGACATTCTGAAATGTCGACCATGTGAAGTAGATCCATATATATATATATATATATATATATATATATATATATATATATATATATATATATATATATAGTATGAAACTTCAAATTGTCTTAATTTTAACAAACAGGGAATGTTATGTATCTGCTATGTGAAGCAGCACATCTTGCAGTACATCTTTCAAAGTATGATGCAATATGGATCAATGCTATAAGTTTGCATGGTTGGGGGTTGCTATAATGGTTAAGATGTTTACCTCAAAGTCGCAAGTTTGAGTCTCATTTTTGAAAAGCAATTTGACTAGGCTTAAAATAAATGGCCCATAAGGGCAGGTAGCCTATACTTGCCTATGAATCTATGAGATAAGAGCCATCTTATGAGGGGGTCAGCAGCTATGCATAAAGGTTCTCTGAAAAAGCAGCTCTTGTTACTGTGTCTCATGTTTGAGAAGGGTTGCATGCCTCATTATTAAAACCTCTGTTCTTTCAGATCCAACAATATGAATCATATTGACAGCCATTTTTTTCTGTGGCTACTAATGTCAATGTGTCCCTCTAAAACTCATAGGCCTTTCTTTCTTTCTATAGCCTGTGTTATTCTACATTTAGAAAATAATTCTACATAGCTCTTGATGGCATTTTGCAGAGTGCAGTTTTGACAACAAATCTGCCTCATAGTGTTATAGTTTGACAAATGTCTTTAACAATTGGTAGCCTAGCTCAGGATGTCAGATGTCTATTGTGCACTCCACTGCCTTTGTCTTCCTGCTTTATGATACTTGTAATGTTTTCTATTCTTCATTAGTAAGTTGTTGCCCCTGATCCTCACATCACACAACCAGGCATCCATAGTCTGTCCATCTATTCCAACATTCACATTTAAATCTAAGGCTTTCTGCTCTCCTTTTCCTGTATTGTACTTTGCATTACTGTGTTTTGAACATTTTCTCTGTCTGTCCATCTCATTATATCAACCCTTCCCCCAAAGCATACATGATCTGCTAAGACCGTGTGCAGGTCGTGGAGTGATGAGCACATGGTAGAGCACTGTTTTGGATTCAGTAAGTAGCTCTACTCAGTATGTAGTGCCACGCAAACACAGTAAACACCATGGTATGCTAATTACATTCTATGCAGCTTAATTATATGCTAATCAACCAATCCGAGATGGAGGAGCTATTCAACAAGCTATAAAGCAACAGTGTAGACTCAGTGCTTCTTTTTCCTGTGCTTTCTAAATCCTATTAGAATGCAGCCATGAAAAGAAGTCTACTCAGAAAGAATGTTAGGGGCTGCTGTTGCGTTAATTCAGCTGTATGTGCAACAAGCTGAAATCTATGCTGATGCTGCTGCTAATAGACCATGGCCAAGAAGAAAAAGGTTTTAGACCCTGTTTAACTTATCACAATCTGCATGAGGTAGAAACTGTAGAGCACTACAAGATGGATGGCGACACACTACAGGAATTCTGCAACATCTGTCATCCTCAACTCAGACTCAAGACAAATCGAGGGGAAGCAATACTGGTAGAGACAATGGTAAGTGTAGCACTTAGAATTTTAGCTACAGGAATCTTTCAGAGACCAACAGGGGACATGCTCGGGTTGTCACTAGCATCAGCATCCATGATTCTCCATCAATGCTATGCTCCAACATGCCAGTGATTACATATACTTTCCCCATACACCTGACAGGGTCAAAAATATGCAGAAGTTCTACCCTGTAGAACACTACCCTGAAGTACTGGGTGCCATGGACTGTACACATTCAGAAATCAAAACACCACCTGGGGAACAGGGAAGAGTGTATATAAACAGAAAAGGCTTCCAGTCCATTAACTGCCAATCATCTGTGATACTAAGGGAATCATCCCAAATGTTTGTGCTGGCAACCCAGGCAGTTACCACATATCTGGCACAACTCCTCACTGTATGAGATGTTTACTAGTGGTGACATCCCACAAGGTCATTTACTGGGGGATGCAGGTTATACACTAGAGCCATGGCTGATGACACCCATCAGAAATGCACACACACCAGCTGAAGAATGCTGTAATGAGGCACACGCTCAAACCAGAAATATTATAGAGCATGTGTTTGAGCTGCTGAAGTTTTAGTTTTGGTGCCTAGATACATCTGTCGGAGCACTGCAGTACAATTCACATACATGTACTGAAATCATCACCATCTGCGCCATGTTACAAATTATCCTGAGAAAACAGCTTCAGCAGGATCAACAAGGGGAAGGGGCACACATCCCACCACCACTGGCTAGTTCACCACAGCCACATGCAGGTGAGGAGTCAAAGGGGGAACCAGCAGCTCTGTGGGTGTAGGCAGATGTATGCGTGCTCAGTATCCCCTTGCATTGGCTATGATACAATGCATAGTGGACTCACTCGCCACTTAAGGGGTTAAAACCTTCATCCTATGCATATATATATATACAGTAGCAATGATAACAGGCAATGCTCACAACCTTTGCCTACCCATGTAATGGCTGTGTACTCCTAGCATTAGACAGACTCAGCCCTGAGCTAAAAGTGTAGCAACTGCTGGATTTTCAAGGTAAGTGCTGAACTTAGAGTATTAAAGAAATGTGTAATAATACAAATGAATAGCATATTCTTACATACTGTCACTTGGTAATGTAAGTTAGTAAAAGGTGGGTGATTTTTACAATGACTTCAATGTGACAGCAGTGACTTATGTAAATACATGTGTCCTCTATCAAATAATAGGCTTCATGCATCAAAGATTCACGCATTCATATCTCTCAAAAGTACTGATGGTCACGGAATTTCCACAGTTTGGCCTCACATTTTTGTCCTGGCAAATCATTAAAGAGAGAAGATAGAAATTAATGACACCCATTTCAGTTTCAGACTTCATATCCCACAGAAAAATCAGTGATGCAAAAACTGTTTGATATTATCAACAGTCTAATTTTGTAAGACCAAAACATTTAAACCGTCTCCCTATTGTTCAACCCTTGTCCCACTTTTATTCATGGTTTGGTCCAGCTTTGTTGCTGTAAGAGTGTGGGAGGCATGTACATATTACAAAAACCTGTAAGGAAGCAGAACAATTAGCTAAACAGCATCACAAACATAGATATACTAAGCACTAATTTAGCTACGCACCCTGAGCATCAGAAACAAAGCTTATGCATCCCTGAATCTAAATGATAGAAAACAAGGATATGGCACAGCTGTCGTCCCTTGAACAGGGTGTTGTTGGTGGTGGGGGGGGGGGCAGGAGGCCTTGGCTGACAGTAAAGGTAAATGACTGCATGTGAGTAAGAAAGAGAAACAGGCAGAATCAAATAGACACTGAAACAGAATGAGCTGTACGCTTCACGACTGAAGCATGTAACTGTTGTGTGTGTGTGTCTGTATGGGCACTCCAAGTGAAGTTGGTGTGTGACTGTCTGCAAGAACACAGGTAAGTTCTGTGCTAGCTCTTTGTCTTGGAATGTTGGACAGGTGTGAACCATGCATGGTAGAGTTGGCAGTTCATTGCTATTGTACTTGGCCATGAGAACTGGCACTGCCAGCAGTTGGATTGGCACTTCCATGCCCATGATCAGATACACTGCTGCTACCTGAATGCAGCTGATGTCTGCTGGTTGAGCTCTCCTCATAAGTACATTCAGTATGATGACCCCATGGCATCACATGTATGGGTGTGGACACCTCAATTACTGGCAGAGCAGTGGAAGTACTGCCACTATGGGAGGATGATCTGGCATGGCCACATTGGATAACATTAGATGATGTGGCTGACCTATGCCCACATGGATGATGTCCTCCTCCCAGAAGACATTCTATCACAGACACTGCCCATTTCAACATGTCATTAATCTGATCCATTGAATCAGCAATGCAGTAGAAGGAGTCACACATGTTGGGTTGTGCCACATTTACAACCCCAAACATTTTCTCAGGGGCCCATTTGGAATGTGCCTGCACCTTCATGATGGCCCCAAATATATGTTGAGTGGCACAGAAAGACACACCTGGATCACGTGGAAGATGGACAGCAGGCCTCCTCCTAGCACTCCTAAAGACCCTTTGGTGTGGCACCTTGCCCACACTTTGGCTATGGCCTGAGTCAACAGACACTGAAGCCGCAGTGACCACACTACCCTGATTGAGTGTCTCACCCTCTACCTGTCCAATATCTGAGGGTTCACTGGAATCAGTTGACGTAGGCCTACTGATTGTGTCTGATGGAATTACAGGGGATGGCTGAATGTCAACCTCAGTGTTAGATTCAACTTTACACCCCCTGACTGTGTCTGTATTTACCCACCATCATCATCAGTGTCTAGCAATACTCTGACATCAAGTGGTAAGAGTCCTACACTTCCACTGTTAGGATCTCTTATGATAATAAGCAACAAACATAAGAAAGAAATTAATAGCTACAATACTACAGTTCACTTTATGCTAACAGACTGACAGTGGTGCTACTATTACAGGCAGTACAGCAATATACATGCAGTCCTGACACCCACATCATACATACAGATAAAATAAGTATTTCTGTGAAAAGATCATTGGTACTGAAATAAAAATGTTTGGTTTATCATGTGCAGATGATTCCACACATCCTAGGGAGGATGGTCCTAGAAGAAGTTAAGCAAAATGTTAGGACGTTGCCATCACAATAACAGTAACACAGCGGTGAAAAATTTTAGGTCTTTTACATGTCCATTAACAATACATTTATCAGAAACTTGGATGGCATATCTACCCCAAGCCCATGTGTAATGAACCAGAATGTCTTGTTAACTGTATCAATCTATAACTAGTCTCCCCAAAAAAATTGTTAAACAAACTTAAGAATTGCTGTCAATATTTTACTATACAAGAAATATTGAAAATTGACATAGGTAGGCCTACCTGGAAGCTCCACCTGCGACATACCTGTCCTCCTTGAAACAGCAGTACTGACATCAATCACATACTATTGTGCACTTTCCACTGAGATCTCTAGATCCCTGACAGCAGACAGGATCTCTTGATTTGATATTAGTGGTGGCGCTGTAGCAGCTACCCCCCCCCCCAGTAGTCATCTGTCCACTGGCCAATATAGCTGCTCTCCTTGGGGCCAATAAAATCATGTCAGTGGCCCAATGACACACCTGATCATCTGATCATATGCCCTGCTGCATCCCCCAACAGAGTTACATCATCCTCAATCTGCTGCCAAATTTACATTCTTGCAGACATATCATCATATCCTTTCTCAAGAAGAAAGACACAATGTGTCCTAAATGCTTGGACAATGACATCATTCTCAGGCACATGGAGGGGTAGTTTGCAGGGATTGGGACGCTTGGGTGCCATAGTCCTAGGTGACATAAAGCACAAGGGAAGGATACTACACATAAATATCACATAGATAAAAGTCCTGCCTAGCTGTAACACATAGGTAGTTTTTCAATATTACCCACTGGAGAAACAAACACTTTCAAGATATTCAAATATAAAAAAGGATTTATGTGCTTGTAACATATCATAATTACATACAATGCATGGTTGGATCCAAAACAAAGGAGTAACAACTGCAAAGCAAACCTCTGTACAAACAATTTTGTTTTTGCCAACATTGACATGGAACTTGGCACCCCCACTCTGAAAACAACAGGCAAAAGACATTTTGCTACCAAACAAAGGAATAAAACATCAGTGAACTGTTATTAAGTCCTATCAAAGAAACTGTCCTAAAAACATATGTACACATTTACCAGAGAATATTGCTTTTTATGCAATTGCCAGTCATCCCTACCTGTGGCCAGCATTCCCCTAAAGTAAAATGCCCTGACAAAAATGCCCATGCCATCAATAAACTTCTAAGAATTGCATACAGATGAAAGTAGCATTTGCTAATGCATATATAAAAATATTTGTCTAAGTGAGATCTGAGCATATCCAGTATATAACTGAAAAATGCAATCATACCTTATCAAGATTAGGAGTGTTCTGTGCAGATAAATCCAAAGTAATAGCAATCTTCTTCTGTGTTATCCACATACACAGGTCTTCTCACCGTCAGGTTCCCCAGCTACATGATTCTCTTTTTGTAGTGTAGATTCAGGCCTGTGAGTATGGTGAAGATGCAAATGAAGTGTGAACTCATTAGAACTGCTGACTCCCAAATTATTGGTTCAGTATAGTGGATGTAGGCATAGTGCAGGCACTTCCTCAGTGTTTGTTGCTAATGGATTGCAACTGTATATGATTACTGGGAGGAGAAGGAAAACACAACAGCAATTCAGACTCCTTTACCTCCAGGGGGTGAGTCAGTCAGGTTAGATTTACAAAGTGTAGAAGTAATTGAAATAAGGTTTTAAATATAAATAAGCAGCACCCATTTCACAGTTTCTGTTCAGTAAAGTCCAACCTCCCATGCATTTGTTGAAAACTGTACAATATTGCCATTTAATATTTTCACACATTTTAAGGGCAATGATACAAAATACTTTACAGACTGCATGTCTCAGATTACTGCTCAGATAAGAGAGGAATGAACACCATACAGAGATAAGACAGAGCTGCATTTCTGCAAACAATAGTCATGAATGGCTGTGTGATCATTCATTGCAATACATCTGAAATTAATACATGCACAAACAAATCAGAAGTCTACAAGTGCCATATGTCTTGTTGATATAGTGGATAATTTTGGACTTGCTTGTATGCACAATTATTTTCATTCTCTTCTACAAATCTGTTTCTGTGGCAAAGAGGGATAAAACACCCTTGCTGTGTTTGGAAGGGTCATTGGTGTGAGAGTTCAAATCCAGACTTGTATAAAATATTTTATGTATACTAAAACCAAAAAAAACACCAGTAGGACAAATGGAAGCCACACTGTTTTATTACCAAGTTAAGCTCTTTCATCAATTAAAATTGACTTCATCAGAACAAGAGGTACAAGTAGTCAATCTTTTAAATACACTGTCATTAATTATGAATTTATTAATTTATTCAAGGGTAAGGATAGTGATTGCTGTGTTTTTAACCTACTGACAATGTTTTCAGTGTATTTAAAAGCTTGGCTAGTGTTTTTTTTTTGGTTTTAGTGTTGGTCTCTACACCAGGTTTGCCACCCTTTTGGTTTTATGTATACTAACATATATTTTGTAGTGTTGTTTATTTTATAGATTTCATTTATTTTTTTAATGCCACCATTTGCATGGTGAACAGCTTAGTCTAAACATTAGAATGGATAAGCACAATAAATGGCATGTAAAATACTTCTTTGATAATCAATACATCAACTACACTTGTAAATCACTTGTGTGTGCAGCACATCTGCTAAACAGGTTGATCCACACAGCATATACTAGGTATAAATCAGGGGTCAAGTCTCATCTTTGACTTTTAAGGATGAAACCTAATAAATACTACTCACAAGGCAAAAGCAAATTTAGCTTTGCTTGTCTTGTTTGTGAAACTCTTACTGTAGATCATTATGTGTGTACATACTTTAAGAAACTATCCAAGGGCTTGCAGAAGTGAATAAATACTGAGCATGTGCAAGTCTGACGTCCATTTTGTAGTTAGCTGTTGAGATGTTAGCATGTATGTATTCAAGGTCTGTCTGTTAACTAGTTCCTTCATATTTAATGATGTTGCTATCCATCCTGATGTTTTCTATGTATCAAAGCATCTAAACAAAACCCAGAGCCTTCTTGTTATATGTGTTAGAGATGAATGAGCGACATGGTACCAGAAGCAGGATAGCTAAAGGGCATGGAGTCAGAACGGCATATCCAAAGGGCATGAAGTTAAAGGTGGCATGGCTAAAAAGACTAAAGGCACTTGCTTAGGGGTGGTGGACTATAGATGAGCAGATCATCCCTAAAATGTATAAACTTCACAAAACAGGTCAGAAATGAATTTAAAATATTAAAACTTGCTCAGCACTATTTCTTTTTATACAATACAGGGCATACAGAACTCTCTGAATGATATTCACATAAACAAATATGTACAATATTGACAAAAATATTCAAATTACTAGGGAAAATGTTTGAATTAAAGTCCAAATTGCATAACATGAATAAAATAAGGGGAAATGACTGCATTTTCACAAAGCATATATTTTTCATATTAAACAAAGATATCCGAGTTATCAGAAATGTATAAAATGTTCACATATTTGTGCAGTGTTACAGTAAAGCTGTTTCGCAAAGTACAACCATTACAATGCATATTTCACAGAGTGCAGCCATTACAGAGCATATTTCAGAAAGTAAAGTATTTTGAAACATTTATTGTGCATTTGAATGTTGTTACAAGCTCACTGAACTGTTTATTCATACAAAATTACAAGGGACATATTTTCAGTGTGTTTGTGCATACTGTGTGGGGATGGCAGACAGATTTCTAAAACCCATTGCATTTGTGTTTGACAGTAATATTGCTGAGAATTGGAGAGTGTTTGAGCAAGAGTACGACCTTTTCATACAGGCTGCATTTTCTGATGAAGTTGACTGTACAAAAGCATTTATTCTGTTTAATCTAGCTGGGTCAGAAGCAATAGACAGGGAATTTTCATTTGTATGTGCACCTGCTATCTGTACAGGAGAGGGGGAAACCATCATATTGTTGTACAGGCTGAGTCAAGGGAGAATCCAGAGTGCTTAAAATGTAAAAAATTTAGAGAAATGTGTTACCCCCATACAAATGTTACAATGGACAGGCACTTATTTTACACAAGGGATTAAAAGCCTGGTGAAACTTTTGCAGTATGTATAACTGACCTTAGAAATAAAGCTAAATGATGCAGATTTGGTGATTTAAGGGATGAGCTGATAAAGGACAGACTTGTGTTGGTATAAAAGATGATACTGTGAGAATTTTTGCTTCATGACAGTGATTTGACTTTGAATAAGACCATTGAGATTTGTCAGATATGTACACTCACAGAAAAGCACACAAGTATGCTTACATATGAGAATAGCTCCACAAGGCATAGTGATAAAGATAATGTTGATAGTATGCAGCATATGGTTAAAAAAACAGGCCGAAGCACATGGCAGCAACTGTAACCCCAGCAGCACTCACTGGTAAACTCCAGAACTTTCTAGCAAATTCCAGAGTTTACACAGTATCAGCAAAGCATAAGAGTGAGTCAGCAAAGTCAAAGCATAGGCTCCAACCTAGTTTAATTACCAACTGTCATAACTGTTGTGGAAGTCATGAATCTAAAAGGGAGAAATTATTAGGTTTTGGTCAGCAATGCCACAAATGTAATAAATGGAATCATTTGAAAAGATTTTGTAAATCAAAAGGCCCACATTCTTTTATTAAAAGGGAACATTTTAAGAAATGAGTTGATCGTTTAGACAGTGGCAATTCTACTTGGTTTACCTTTATAAAGCCAAATCACAGTGGTTTGAATGCTCATATGAGCGATTCAAAACCACAAAAGTGAAAATGGCGACAGTCCTTAATGTTCGAAAAACAGCAAATCAAAAAGCAGATTCGCTGTTTTTTGAACATTAATGTCGAACAAAAAAAAAGTGTAAAGCAGGGGGAAAGCCCCCCATACACCCCCTACCCTCTACTTTAATATTCTAACTCCGAGATTGCACTACAGTGGGGAAAGAGACCATTTCCCAATCCCCTACTATAGTGCAATCTGCCCCACATTGTCGAATATGCAATGAGCAAATGTCAATGTGCATTCGCTCATTGCACATTCAAACCTTTTTCCGTTTGGCGTTTGCAAATCTTGCAAACTGCCTTTCATGCAATTGCTGTTCACCTGTGTGCAATATGCACAACTAAAGGTAAATCTTCTACTCTTTATGTTGATGGTGTGCCAGTGCTTCACAAAATGGTCACTGTAGTAGATTTACGAGCAAACAATAAAGTATTTTGTACTGTTTGGATAAATGGCAAACTCATAGAGCTCAAAGTTGATACAGGCTCCAAGTGCAATTTTATGTCAGCAGAAACATTTGCTGGAGTCTGAAAAGGTGAAAGGCTTGATTTGGCAAGGTGTGTAGCTTGTTGCTTATGGAGGTGAAATTCAAACCAAAGGGTCGGTAGTGCTTTCATGTTACTCTGCTAGAAGAAGCTATGACTTGTTATTTTACATGGTCAAGAGGCATGTTCAGTCAATATTAGGGCTCAGAGACAGTTTGAAAATGGGACTACTTTCACTTAATAAGGAAGTTCACCATGTTAGCCTGAAAGACCAAGACCACTACTCTAATTTTGCCCAGTACATTTTTTTCTACCTATGCAGATCTGTTCCAAGACAAATTAGGCAAGCTTCCAGTTGTGTACTCCATGAAGTTAGATCCAGAGGTCAGTCCAGTTATCAGGCCAGCACGTAAAGTTCCAATAGCCATGCAGGACAGAGCCAAAGCTGAGTTAGATAAAATGGTGTGACAAGGTGTGATTTCTCCAGCTGAAACTCCAGCTGAATGGGTATCTTTCATGGTGGTAGTTCATAAGAAAAGTTCAAATGATATCAGCATATGTATTGACCCACAAGATTTGAACAAAACACTAAAAAGACCTCATTATCCAATGCTCACAGTCAAAGAATTCACAGCCTTGATGCCAAATGCCACTAATTTTTTCTGTCTTGGATGCAAACAGTTAATTTTGGTAAATTCAGCTTAACAAAAAATCATCAATGCTCACTACTTTCAGTACTCTGGCAGGTACAGATTCTTGTGAATGTCATTTAGGATAAATTCTGCAAGTGAAGTCTTTCAACATGCAATGAAGCACATTTTTGCTGGGTGTCCTTGTGGTATTATAGTAGACGACATGCTAGTAAGAGGTCATGATGAAGCAGAACATGAGAGAAACCTCAGAATAGTTCTAGAAAGGGCACGTCAAATGACTCATAAGTTCAACTTACACAAATGCAAGTTCAGGCTATGAGAATTTTCTTATGTTGGTCATTTATTTACCAACACAGGCCTACAACCAGACCCTTCAAAACAAACAGCCATTCTTGAGATGCCAGCTACAGACAATGTCCAAGCCCTGCAACATTTTCTTAGCATGGTCAACTACCTAGGCAAGTTCATTCCAGATTTGAGCCAACTTTCAACACTGCTTAGAGAGAGGACATGTAGTGATGTATCCTGGTCTTGGTTAGAGCAACACCAAAGAGCATTTGATGTCCTGAAACAGACAATTGCTAGTCCACCTACTCTCAGACACTATGGTGTTCACAAGTCAGTTACACTTTCCTGTGATGCTTTGAAATTTGGTCTTGCAGTAATTCTACAAGAGGATCAACCTGTTGCCTGTGCATCGAGAACTCTTACCCAAACTGAGATGCAGTATGCCTAGATCAAGAAAGAGCTTTTGGCACTTGTGTTTGCATGTTTGAAGTTCCATGATTATGTTTATGGTACACCTTTCCAGATCGAAACAAACCACTGACCTCTAGCCACTATCTTGAGAAAGCCTATGCATTCAGCTCCAGGCAGACTGCAGTGTATGATGCTGAGATTGCAAAGGTACAATTTCAATATTGTCCACAAGAAAGGCAAACTTCTTTATCTTGCTGATAAAATTGCCCAGAAATACTGCATTACAGCAGGAGAAGGAGAACCTTGATTTTGAAGTCATGGAAGTGAGAAATTTTTCTTCCACGTGTCTTGATGAGCTGAGAGATCACACAGCCACAGATCCAATTTTACAAAGGCTCAACCACCTTATCAATCATGGATGGCCCATCAAAGCAATCTAGTTTACCTCAAGAAGTTCAACCTTATTTTACACACAGAGATGAGATTTTGTCTGACAAAGGTATAATGAAAGGTCCAAAAGTAATTGTTTCAAAATAATTGTAACCAGAGTATATTACTATCTTGCATCATGGTCACCCAGGAACACAATCTACCAAAAGAAGGGTGAGAGGACTAGTATTTTGGCCTTCTATGTCACAAGACATTGAGGGAGCACTTTCATCTTCTTCACTGTGTAATAGTACTAAGCCATTTCAACAGAAGGAACCACTTCAGCTTAACCAGATTGCAGAACTACATTGGTCGACAGTATTCCCCAAACATCTTTGAGTGGAATTGTCAATATTATTTGGAGATAGTAGACTCTTACTCCAGTTGGTTCGAGATTGACGTACTTCCTAACATTGCATCCAGTACTGTCAACAGTAAGATGAAGGGTCATTTTGCAGTACATGGTAGTCCGCATAAAGTTATTTCTGACAATAGCACACAGTTTACAAGCCAACAGTTCAAAAGATTTGCTGAAGAATGGGACTTTACTCATGTCACAAGTAGCCCAGAGTACCCACAGTGTATAAGTGCTGAGCACATGCAAGTCTGACTGCCATTTTGTAGTTGGCTGTTGAGATGTAAGCAGGTATGTATGTAAGGTCTGTCTGCTAACTAGTTCTTTCATATTTAATGATGCTGCTATCCATCCGAATGTGTTTCTACGTATTAAAGCATCTACACAAAACTCCAAGCCTTCTTGTTATATGTGTTAGAGATGAATAAGCGACACTTACCATCATGCAGATTTGGAGTAATGGCTCACACACGAAGCAGTCAACACACCTGCAGACAGGATGCAGACATTCTCTATTTCCAAAAGGATACACTGTTGCATTTTTTACTTTCCATACATAACTTAACTTAGCAATGTTGCATGGAAGTTAGCGACCTTCGCCAACACCTGCATGTCCAGAACACCTGCAGAAAGGATGCAGACAGTCAACAGTTTTAAAATGGATGCATTCTGTCAATTCCTGGTCAACACTGCTTAAATACAGTATCCAACTGTTACTTAACTATTCCTGTGGCAGCAAGTATAAGTGTAGTGCTACAATACAGATGGTTCTGAGTTCTAATACTGGAAATTCCAATTATTTTACTGTTGTTCCATTTCACTTTATATTAAATGTGAGATAAAAAAGTTATGAGTAATTAAAATAACAATAACAATAAATATGTATAGCAGTGGAGCTCATATGAATTATATTTTTGACTAAGGGTATACAGACTACTATGTTTCTATAATTATAATTGTGCTATTTGGCCTTGGATGGTCTTCAGACTTTAATAAGACGCATACACACATGAATGTATAAACCAGAACTTTGTCAGGTCACACACATACATGGTGACCCCTCAATCTGTCATGTGTATTTATATAAAATTCATGACTAAATCTTGAGAAGGACTTCTTCTGTTTCAAAGATGGAAATCACTGCTGTGGAAGAAATTAAGAAAATGTTTTGTTTTCCATGCATAGGTTTGAATCCCACATTGTATAAACATATTTTATCACTGTATAAAGCCAAAGAAAAATGAGTCAGGTCATGAAATGTATGAACCCAGTACATGTCTGCAAAGTGAAATCACCTAACTGTTTCAGCAGCTTAATCCATCAAACTATTGCCAACACTCATATTGATCTCCCCATTTAAAAACAAAACTGCTTTCCTCTCTCTTTGGCACTGTTACTTTCTGCTTAGCATTGTGCAAATGCAGTTGGCATCATTGTTTGGGTTTGTACTGCTGGTCTCTCTGGTTAGTCATGTCTGATGGTAGAAGGGAAGGTGCCCAAATTAGTGTGCAGAGATGGGGTGCTGAGGAGTCCAGAATCTTTACTGAACTCCTTGTAAAGTGCCACAGCTAAAGGCTTTTGTAGGGGGACTATACTGGCTCCCAGTACAAGTCTGAGGCTTGGTATCATCTAGCCAAGGTTGTCTCCAGTGCAACTGGCATTCCACTCACTGTAAAACAGTGTAGGCATCACTTTAATGACCTAAAATGGTGCAAGATGGATACACTCAACCAGTGGATGGATGAGTTCAGAACTAGAACAGCCCACAGTTGTGCAAGTATAGTAATAAAGAAAATTTATAGTAGACAAAAAGCTACATATAGGCAAGACTGATGCTCTTCTATTCTCTTCTCTTCATTATACAGCTAATACAGAGATTACTGTGAATAGAGAAGCCCATGTTGAGCATCTAGAGAGACTGATTGAAGCAAGGGGTACAAATGCAGCAGAAGAGAAGTATTATTGTAGCTTTTAAATTAAACATTTCTTTTCTATACAGTTGTACCAAAATAAGCTTGCATGGTTCAGCCTGTAGCACAAACCAACTGTAGGAGTCAAGTGTAAGACTGTAGTCAGACAATCTGGGTTCAAATACCACAAATAACCAAGTAAAATAGTGAAATCCTTTAAAATATTACATAAATTAATTTCTACACAAGTGGCATAAATGCCCCGCTGCTAACTTGATCTGTAATTGGACCAAGTATATGTGCAATATCTGCACATTGCAAGGATTACTTTGAGCAATCCATAATTATAGTTTGTAGCTGTTAGGAAGTATACTTAAATGTAAAATTTCAGATAAAATACTTTCATTATTGTGATAATTCATTGGATGTGACATATGCTGATACTAATTTTTGTCTCTTTTTTTCTCTCACCCCAACCCTTATCTTTTTTTTTCTATGTGTTGTCAAAATGTTTCCATGCCATCCATCTCTAACAAATCATAAAATCCTTTACAGCACATCTGGGACCCAATCTGGCAGTACTCCCTCTGCTGCCACTGTATTACTTGTGCCCTCAGGTAACACTACTCTCCACTTTGCACACATGCCTTCTTAACACACTTGGTTTGGTCCAATTAGCTATACAACATGATTGCGTTGTTCAGAGAAAAATGAACCAGGAAAAGGAACAAAAAGCACAAATGTTCTATGATAACTGCAAACCATACCACATTTATTTAGAACAAGTACATAAGCGCTTTCATGTGTAACTATTAGAATTCTTCAGATAACAGAAATTAAGTGATAACACTGTTATTTAAAAAAACTTTTAAAAAAATATGACACTTTTGCCCCAAAAATGTTAAAGCAACAATGTAACTAAACTGCAATAAAGGCAGTATTATAAAAGGAAAATTATTAAAAAATATATCAATTTTTATAACAAAACCAAACAATAAAAACATTTTGAGAATATTGCACATAAACAAGCAATAGTTTATTTTAAAACTAATTTTAAAAACTTCTAACATTGATAAGCTTTTAATTTCAGTAAACAATTGATGGATAGAGTTCCATTAAGTCCAGGGTGGTTATGTGCATGAAGACATAATTGTCATAACCCCCTGGGGTTGACATCAAGCTGTTCTAACACCACAAATTTAAAACAGTGCTCCTAGCATTCATTTAAATGTTTAAACAGGGCAGTATTTTCATTTTTGGTCTGATGGGATATAAATGTATGTAAATTCTTTCTGGCAACATGCATTCAGTCTTTCCTTAGTAGAACGCTGAACATTTCTGACATAGGACCACATAAACACTCCCTTTAGGCAGACAGCAGTGTCTACCATTAATATGCAATGTTTCATTATTTATTACAACATGATCTGCACACAAGATGTATTTACAAAACTTGCATGAACCACATTTAAACGTACCATTCTTCATACCGTCCTTGTTTTTTTAAATGATGATTCAAGCATATTTTTCATACTAATGTCCTAACTCTAGACGACCAATGGCCCTTTAGAAAAGTTCTTCCATAAGTCTATATTGTGATATACTAATGTCCAATTTTTATTCAACACCCACCTAATAAATTCAGAGTCCAAAAAAAAGGTGTTAATAAAAATATAAGTATACAGAATTTCATTACCTGTTGCCCCAGGATCCTTAGTGTCAGAAAATGCAGTTACATACTGGTTCTGTCCTCTACAGTCCAACAAAATAGGTTGGTAAAAATTAGATCTCCTCTTACAAATCACCTCATTCATAGAGTTGTTAATAAAGGTCTTGGTGTAACCTCTCTTCAAGAACATATTTTTAAGTGTCTTACTGTTTTAAATTTGTGGTGTTAGAACAGCTTGATGTTAACCTTAGTTTTAGAGAAAAAAAAGTTTTTATGTTAATTATGTCTTAATGTACATAACCCCCTAGACGTAATGGGACTCTATCCATCACTTGCTTATTGAAATTAAAAGCTTACCAGCATTAGAAGTTTTTAAAATAAATTTTAAAATAAACTATTATGCATTTATCAAAATGTTTTTATTGTTTGGTATTGTTAGAAAAATTGTTGTATTTTTAATCATTTTTATTCCTTTTATAATACTAATGCCTTTAATGCATTTAATTACATTTTTGCTTGAAATCTTTTGGCCCAAAAGTGTCATGTACTTGTTCTAAATAAATGTGGTGTGTTTTGCAGTGATCACAAAGCATTCCTACTTTTTGTTCCTTTTCATGATTGCATTGTTGTCACCAGTTGAAGTGACAGTCCAAATTTAGCTAATATTATATACATATTTTCATCTTACACTTTTGAAGTGGATTGCTATGGTTCTTTCCTACATCCCACCTGCATATTCCTATATTGCTTTCTCTTTGTTCTTCTCCCTGCATACCCCCATTTCACCACTTTCCTATCTACCCCATTTTAACACCTTTAATCTGGTCAAAAAATAGAATCGCACACAACACACATAAGTAAAAAAAAGCAAGTCCTTCCCTTTTTGATCTCTATGTTTGCATGGAGTTTGGCATTGTGCATCAGTGCAAAGTGACAGTGAACAGCTCTTCAGTAGTGCTGTTGCCACAGCACAATGCTGCTTAAACATGCTGTGCCAAGGTAACACACAATAATATACAGTAAATGTAGTACAAAGAATTATTTCATTGCATTAACAATACTTATTTAAAAGTATTACATAGACCTGGATTTGAACCATATATCATCTTGGCTCCAAAAGAAATGTGCTAATGCATTTACACCTGCTGCTACAGAGTCATGTAAGCAGCAGGTGTGTTTTATGCCCTCAATACTAAGAACAATCATAACTGTAGAATGAGGCTTGAGTTTGCTTGACACTTAACTGTGCAAAACAGGGAAGGGAAAGCAGTAGAAATGTGTACCTCACATGTCTAAACACTTAGCCCTCATCTGCTCAATCCAGCTGCTCCGGTGCGTTAAAGAAAGTGTACAATAGTATGTATTACCTATGTTCGCAAACACAGGGAAGGCACTTTTTTAAGAAAAAAACACATATTTACACTGCACCGATCTGTTACTTCTACTCATGCACTTCAGACTTGGCATCTCAGTATTTGTTCACAAATATATCAAATATACTACAGAAATACATAACAGATGCTTTCTTATATACCATGCACATCTTTATAATACACATTCAGATTTTACAATACTTGTAGTAGTGGTGACAGCTATTTGCATATAGTTTATGTCTCTTAAAGTATACCTGCACATTGAAAACACAACACCAAATACTACACATTGCACACTCATCAATCTGGTAATATGCAGAACTTTAATATCTTGACGGTTGAACATGGCTAATTACCCCCTTTATTCAGGCCTCCCAACATCTTCTCTCCAACATCCATTGCTGATATCATCCACTATAAATTGTCCTGCAGCCTTGCAAAAGTCAGGCATGTGCCATGGGTCTTATGTAAAGTACTGAGTTCTCTAGTCTGTCTACTTAGGTAGGTGTTCTAATCTCAGTACAGTCAATGGTGTGTATGTGTGACTCTGTCTAGTCAGAAGAGCATAATTGGACATGGTGCAGTTACCACTCCAATCCCATAGAGTGTTAATATTTTGATAGTTGGACATGTATACACATCCATTTCAAGCAGGCCACCCAACATATTCTCTCCATCATCCAGTGCTGATGTCATCCACTATAAATTGTCCTACAGCCTTGCAAAAGTTGGACTTGTGTTGTGGCACTTGCATAAAATACAGAGGTCTCTAGTTGGTTTACATAGATTGCTGGGGTTCTGTTCTCACTGTAGTTAACTGGGGTGTGTGCTCATGCACTTGCTTGATATTAGAGAGAGCATTTTACGCCAGCATGTGGGACACTGCTATTACCATCTTCTCCTCACCAGTCACTGCTGATGTCTTCACTTTTAAAGTGTTGACTGACACTCTCCAAGTCAGATGTCTGCTGTAATATAAGTATAATGCATTAAGAAATAAGGAATCACTGGAAACCAGGGTGGTGTAAATGTACTTTGAATTCCTTATAATATCCACAAGTAAATTTCAGATACATTTTTAATATCCATAAGTAAATTTCAGGTGCACAAACATAAAACTTTGTCAATTGATTTGTGCATGTGACCTTTTTACACTATTTAAACCATTTACTGGTCAATGTAAGTTGTTTTATATGCCTGAGGAAGCCCCCTGGGTGAAAGTTTTATGCTTGCATACCTGAAAGTTACTTGTGGATGTTAAAAGCATACCTGAAATTTACTTGTGGATATTAAAAAGATTTCAAAGTGCATTTATTCCACCCTGGTTTCCAGTGATTTCTTATTTCTTATTGAATACAGTTAGTGTGTCATTGGATTTACCTATGTGCTGGTTCACTTTTTTGCCACTATATTAGTAAAATGCAAACAGTATTAACACACACCAAAGATTGCTGCCACAGCTATGAAGACGCATGAGATGAAGCAAAAACATGGGGGGACTTCTTATGTTATGAAAACAAACACTCAACCCAATGTTAATGCAGACATTACACTCCTATCAGCAGAACAAGTGGTATGTGACCTGTGTACTGAGGTAGATGGTATGTGGAATATCCACCAGCATGTGCCCACAGAGGTGACTACTCCCTTGTATGAAACACAATTCCTGAGTATGTGCTGGACATCCACATAAAAGGCCATAATTCCATAGCTCACAGCCTTCATCCCACTAGCAACTAAGTACAATGCACACTTCTTCATGTACCTCCCTACACATTTTCCATGGATGCATAACTCAAGAGCACCTTCTTGCCATAGTGAGCTCATACACATCCTATTGGCCATACCTAGCTATTCTTTTTATTGCATAAACATTACTATCTGATGCTGCAGAACCACCATCAAGGTGATACACCAGATGCATGTGTGATACCTGTTCTGGTGATGCACATGATACATATATAGCTGATTGACAACAGTGATTACATGGGTGAAATTTGTGACAGTGTACATTGTGCCATACATATACACACATATATATATATATATATATATATATATAAATATATATATATATATATATATATATATATATATATATATATATATAAATATATATATATATATATATATATATATATATATATATAATATGCCATGCACACCTGTCAATTAGCTTGGATTGATGATAATGTCAGATACAGGTATAGCAGTGTCCTTCCTAACACCTTCATCAGATATTACAGTGTCAGGACGGTGTGTTTGATTACCCTCATACATTGCTGACATGTCATAATAGATGTACAAGTGTGTTCATGCAGAATATAACAAATAATAAAAAACAGTTACTGTTCGCAGTCGAACCAGGCTGCAAGTCAATAATAAATTGAAGAGTGCAATTCAACGTCTCTTCAGACCTTCAAATAAATACAAATCCAGACCAAATGGTATAGATAAATCCAAACTCAATTCTGAGCATGAGCATAAAACCTTCCTTTATTGACAGCAGAATCTATTGAGTACTAGATACTAGTATATAATATATAAAAAAGTGGGACAGAAAAGGCATTCAAAATTAATTATATATTAATTATTTATACAATTATTTCATTTCAGCCTATATCTTCTATTTTAAGTCAGATTTCAAAGAAATCCTATCATTAGGCCCAGGGAAAATGTGAGCTTGTAGCCTAATAATCCATTTAGTTTCCGCTTGCTCAGTATAATTCTCTAAGTCACCCCCTCTAATATTAGGTGAATTAACATGTAGTACTGAGAACTTAAAAGTATGCATGGCATTATTTTGCAATACATGCTTAGATAATGCATTAACTTCAGACTTAACACGAATCTGATAAAGATGTTCCCTCACCCTTTCTTTTAACTTTCTATCGGTCTTACCTATATAAAATGCACTGCAGGATGTACAGATAGCAATATGAACAACATGTCTAGTATCACAATCACACCAAAATTAATGATAGGATTCCTTTGAAATAGATTATTGGCTTTCATGAATGATATATTTTTTAATAAAGAATGATTAGGATAGTTGCAAGTAGTTTCTTGTACTAAGTTTTTTAAAGTAGGTGTTTCTTTAAGGAATTTTTATATTATTGAGTAATTGTTTTAATGATCTCATTAGAGAAGCACTATATAAGCACTTTTTAGTATCGGTCAGTATAGGTTTGATAAAGCTGTATTGTGAAAGCGCTTACCAACTGATTTTGCTGTCAATAAAGGAAGGTTTTATGCTCATGCTCAGAATTGAGTTTGGATTTATCTATACCATTTGGTCTGGATTTGTATTTATTTGAAAGTCTGAAGAGACGTTGAATTGCACACTTCAATTTATTATTGACTTGCAGCCTGGTTTGACTGCGAACAGTAACTGTTTTTTATTATTTGTTATATTCTGGCTTTTTACTTCTTTCTGTTTGTGGTCGTTTATCCACTGTTGGTATTCTCGTTTATTGTGGTTATTTATTACATTGACATTCCATACCACAGTGGTACCATGGCTGAATTGACGGCGAGTAACCCAGATGACAATTTGGAACTGCCTTACAACCTTGATAATCTACTATCGAAAAGACCGCCTCATGAGCAGTTTCAGCATTGCTTAGCTGCTGACGTCAATCCGTTAGCACTGTATGAACCAACTATGGTTAATGATAATGCAACGCTAACCTGCAAAGATTTTGAAAGACTGAATTCAGCCCTAAATTCATTAGAGTTTGATTTATTGAAACTGAAACATTTGCAGATGCAATATTTTCATTTTGAAATTTGTATACATAAGAGGATTATACCGCGGGGGCTGAGGGTATTGAAAATGCCGACCACCGGCAATACTTATCCGGGCCTTCTAAGCCATTGGCAACAGCTCAACATTAAATGAATTCTTCATGCCTGAGGAGCTTTTGTTACAAGAAGCTATCAAGAAGAAACAAATTGACTTATATAATGACTTTAGTAGTAATGCTATCGATTCATGACTTGATCGCTTAATTGACAATGTTAATCTCTATGAGAAGAGACTTCTTGAGCAGAAAAAACATAAACAGGTGAGAGACACTAATGATTTTTTGCATGGCTGGGTCTTTACATGGCCTAGGAACAACATGAATGTGTCGAATAGACAGTTTGCTTTTCGCAATAGGCCAGGTAATTTACCTGTGTCTAGTAATAATGAAGATGGTGTGATTAATAATGTTTTAAATGAACGACATGTTATTAATGATATTGTCTGTGATAGTCAGGCTGTTAAGGTGAGCACTAATAGTAATAATAATGATCACATTGAATGTCCTGCAGTAGCACCTGATGGTAATGAATATCTAGCTAGGAAATCTAATGCAACCATGTTAATTAAAGAATGCAAACAGCTGAATGGCTCTAGTACATCTGCCATGAAAATTATAACTAGTGGTGTTCATAGCAGTAATGGACCCGTAGTACTTAGTAAGATATCTAGTATACAGAGTGGTATTAGTAAAGAACAAGAGACACTTAGCCCTTTCCCAATAGCAGAAACACATCATTGGGCGAGAAATCGCTCAATGAGCAGGGGGAGGCAGATGAGGAAGGCACTAATAGGCGAAATGAAGGAACCCACCCTGAAGAAAATGTGGGAAAGGATGACATAGTGTGGAATTTTTCACACAGGCCATTAGATAGGCATGAGCTTGAGGTTTTGAATAAGGGTCTGTCTTTTATTCCTTCAAGATGGAGTAGTTTAACAGACACTATTTTAGACGTTAAACTTTTTGTAAGAAACCTACAGTTAAAAATGCTGTTTTCAGACTTTAATTCAGCAAGTATAAATAAACAGTTTAAGAAACCCAGTTTATTTGTACCTAATCTGCATCCTTTACTTGATGCCCTTAGCAAAATTGTAGAGAAGGATATCTATTCTTTAAGTACCAATATAGATACTTCTATGAAAAAGAATAACTTGAACTCGGGACAGATTAGAGCTCTGCATGACTTAATGAATGATGGTAATATCTCCATTAGACCTGCAGATAAGGGAGGCCCTATAGTAGTACTAAACAAAGCATTTTATGATACCAGTGTGATTGAAATGTTGAATGACACACACTACTATAGTCCTGTTTCAGATTTAGAAGTTCAGGATCTTGTAGCCAAGGTATATAGAATTCTTGATGATTTGTATAAATTGGGTCTGTTGGACCCTCAGTTATATGAATATTTCTTAATAGAGAGTCCTATGATCCCTGTTATTCAAGGTCTACCCAAGGTCCATAAGGACCCAATTAATCCCCCAATGAGACCAATTGTCTCAGGTCGAGGATGGGTCGCAGAACATCTATCTATTTTTATAGAGAAAACTTTAAGACCTTTCGTAGACCTGAATCATTTTATACTTAAAGATTCTAAGCAATTTTTGTTGGATTTCTATGAAGTGACTAAAGGTTTATCTGAATACCAAGTACTAACAATGGTTACCATGGATGTTAAATCACTTTTTACAAATATCCCTAATATTTCAGGTCTTGAAAGCATCCAGACCTATTTAGCTTTACATTCTGACATGTCATCGAGCAGAATAGATTTTCTTTGCTCACTAATAGAAATTGTTTTGGAGAGTAATGTGTTCCTGTTCAACCATGACCTTTTTTTACAAAAGGATGACGTAGCTATGGGCACTTTGTGTGCCAATAGCTACGCCAACTTGGCCATGGCTTTATGGGAAGAGAAGAAATTCTTTTGCTTGGACCTTTTCAGAAACATGTACCTTTCTATAGGCGTTTTGTTGACGACCTATTTTTTCTTTGGAAGGGCACCCTAGAAGAATTGAAAAGTTTTGAGAAGCAAGTTAACTCTCTGACCCCCTACCTAAAATTTACCAAGGCTTTTTCCAATCAGAATATTGCTTTTCTTGATGTTTCTATATGGCGGATGGCAAATGGGCAGTTCAATACAGGTGTACATAGGAAACTATGTTATAAAAATACACTTCTGCACAGAAACAGTATGCACCCATCATATTTTTTCTAACATTATTAAAGGACAAGGCATTAGGGCGTCCAGGTTAAATCCCTTATTGAATGATTTTGAAGAAGAATTAAGTGACTTGGTTGCAAGATTACGTGCTAGAAGTTATAAGCCAGCTGAAATAGAGAAAGTCTTTACTCAAATTAGAGACATTAGAACAAACAGAGCCTGTCCTATTTTTTCCGAAGCAGGAATGGAAGCCTATAAATCAAATATTGATGGTACATCTAATATAGTTAGTGAGCAGCAGCAGAGGTTAACCTTATTTTTCACTCAGGATATTCAATCAATTAAAGGGATTATTAGTAAGCACTGGGATTTACTCACAATTGATCCAGAAATCAAAAAAATTGTTGGGGAACAGCCACGTTTTATTTTTAAAAATAAAAAGAACTTGCATAGGCTGTTATGTTTTCCCAGTCACAAACCATCCACAAGAACATTAACTTTTAAAGGTACTCAACCATGTTATAAATGTAACTTTTGCTGCTATATTTCCAATATTAGCATGTTTATGCATCCAGTAACTAATCAAGTTTTTTCCTTAAATGTTAATGCCAATTGTGATACTAGACATGTTGTTTATATTGCTATCTGTACATCCTGCAGTGCATTTTATATAGGTAAGACCGATAGAAAGTTAAAAGAAAGGGTGAGAGAACATCTTTATCAGATTCGTGTTAAGTCTGAAGTTAATGCATTATCTAAGCATGTATTGCAAAATAATGCCATGCATACTTTTAAGTTCTCAGTACTACATGTTAACTCACCTAATATTAGAGGGGGTGACTTAAAGAATTATACTGAGCAAGCGGAAACTAAATGGATTATTAGGCTACAAGCTCACATTTTCCCTGGGCTTAATGACAGGATTCCTTTGAAATCTGCCCTTAAAAATAGAAGATATAGGCTGAAATGAAATAATTGTGTAAATAATTAATATATAATTAATTGTGAATGCCTTTTCTATCCCACTTTTTTATATATTATATACTAGTATCTAGTACTCAATAGATTCTTGGCTTTCATGAATGATATGTTTTTTAATAAAGAATGATTAGGATAGTTGCAAGTAGTTTCTTGTACTAAGTTTTTTAAAGTAGGTGTTTCTTTAAGGAATGTTTTATATTATTGATTAATTGTTTTAATGATCTCATTAGAGAAGCACTATATAAGCACTTTTTACTATTGGTCAGTATAGGTTTGATAAAGCTGTATTGCTTACCAACTGATTTTGCTGTCAATAAAGCAAGGTTTTATGCTCATGCTCAGAATTGAGTTTGGATTTATCTATAACATTTGGTCTGGATTGGTATTTAATTGAAGGTCTGAAGAGACGTTGAATTGCACACTTCAATTTATTATTGACTTGCAGCCTGGTTCGACTGCGAACAGTAACTGTTTTTTATTATTTGTTATATTCTGGCTTTTTACTTCTTTCTGTTTGCGGTCATTTATCCACTGTTGGTATTCTCGTTTATTGTGGTTATGTGTTAATGAGAACCATCTATTTATTTATTTATTTATTTATTTATTTATTTATTTATTTATATTTGTTGACCGGGAATGTCCGACTGGACATAGGTCCATTTTCAGCGGAGGCCCCGGGAGCTCCACAGTTAAAATAAACACACAGTAGTTACATTGGATTACATAGCGATTAACAATTTACATAGCAATTACTTACAACATATTTACAGATGAAGAACATAGTACATCAGTAGACAACTAGAATCTTTATCTGTGAAGTACATAACAGACATTAACAAATGTTATAAGAAGAAGTTCCTGCTGTATAATAAGTACTGGCTTATGAGCATCCGAGCTTGCTATAATCAAAGTAGTTAGGGGAGTGGAAAGAAAGGTAGTGGTTGGATGGGGAGGGTGATATTAGAGTGGGAGTTGCAAGGGCACAGCCAGCATGTTTTTAGGTGTGCTTTTAGTAAAGTTTTGAAGTGGGTGCATGATGGTACAGAGGTAAATGTGGATGGGAGGGAGTTCCATAATTTGGCTATGGTGCAAGAGAATAGTGCTTCACCAGCAGAGTTATTGGCTTTAGTGATCTGAAACTGATTTTTGTTGCTGGATCTTAGTGGTCTGGTGGTGTGATAGGGATGGAGTAGATTCTGGAGGGATGGGACATTTAGTGGATGATTTACTAGTTTGTGGGCGAGTGAGAGTTGATACCATTGAAGGAGGTGAGGGAGTTCAAGCCAGCCCAGTTCAGCAAGTGAGAGACAGTGGTGACTATGGTAGGATGCCCCTGTGGCGAATTTGGCAATTTTGTTGTAGCAGGTCTCTAGCTTGTTTAGATCGCATTGCCTTAGGTTGGTATATATTGGACAGGCATAAAGTAGGGTGGAGATAAGGTGGAATTTGCTATTGAAATCTTTGCTGCTTTGGTGAGAAGTTGCTTATTTCTGTATAGTGCTCCTAGTTTTTTGTGGACTTTTTTTATGGTCAAGGATATGTGAATGTCAAATTTTAGTTTATTGTCTATTTCCACTCCTAGCAATTTGGTGTGTTCAGTTGGGTATATAGTGGTGTTGTCTTTTGCTGTGATGTTAAAGTGAGAGTTGTTTTGAGTATGTTTGGTGGGTTGGAAGATGAGTAGTTTAGTTTTGTTTGGGTTGAGTATTAATTGGGCATCGGATAACCAAGTTTCAACAGAGGAAAGGCTTCCTCTGTGACTTTTTGCAGTTTGGGTAGGGACTGGGCTGAGCAGATGATGGTCGAGTCATCTGCATATTGTATTAGTGTGCCATGTTTGGTGGCAGAGGCTAGATTATTGGTGAAAACAGAGAAGAGTAGGGGTCCAAGGATGGATCCTTGGGGAACCCCTATGGAGACAGGTAGTTGGGGAGATACGTCATTCTGCCATACAACAGATTGTTGGCGGTCAGAAAGGTAACTCTGAAACCAGTTGGTGACTGATTGTGAGAAGGATAGGTTATTGAGGACAGAGATAAGTTGTTTGTGTGGGACCATGTCAAATGTTTTAGATAGTTCTAGGAAAGTAGCAGAGGAAAGATAGCCATTGTTTTTATGCTGAAGGATAGTGTTAGTAAAGAAGAGTAAGGCAGTGGTGGTGCTATGGTTTGATCTGAAACCATGCTGAATATTGAAAAGGAGGTTGTTAGTAAGGATGTAGTCTGAGACCTGAGAGTGTATGCATGTCTCTAGTATTTTGGAGAGTGGAGAGAGAATAGCTATGGGGCGGTAATTGGTTAGTTCTGTGTAGGGTCCGCCTTTGTGGAGGGGAATAATATGTGATACTTTCCACAGTGTGGGAACGTAACTTTCTGACAGAGATCGGTTAATCAAGATGGATACTGGGTAGACCAGAGCATCAGCTGCGATTTGTAGGTATTCACTTGGAAGGTTGTCTGCTGCTAATCTGGTGGTCTTAAGTTTAGTTAAGAGCTTTTTTTATGTTGCAGGTAGGTACAGGAGAAAAAGAGAAGGCAGTGGGGAGATTAGTAGTTGAAGGTGTGGGTTGGAGGGGAGGGGGGTTGTGTTGTTTAGCTAGTGATAGTATGGTTTGTGTGAAGTGTGTGTTGAATGAGGTAGCAATATTTTCTGAGGAGTGAGGGATGTTAGGAGGAGGGTTACTGACTTTACCTGGGTGGAGGATGGAGTTTATGGAGGACCAGAATTATTTGGGGCTGTGTTGAGAGGAGTCTAGGGCAGACTGGTAGTATTGGAATTTGTCCTGTTTTATTAGCTTTTTGACTCTATTGCCGTAGTTCTAGGAATTTCTGTCTAATTGAGGGGGTTTTGGTTTTGCGCCAGTGCTCCCAGGCTTTATCCCTGTTTTTCATTTCTGACTTAGTGGTTTTCTGTAGCCATGGGGAGGGTTGTGCTTTGATTCTGGAAAGTCTTATGGGGGCATGGTAATTAAGGATGCTTAGGAAGGTAGTATTAAAAAATTCAACTGCGTCATCAAGACTGAGGTACTTTAGAGGATGCTAGTTACATTCTTTGAGGGATGAGACGAATGTGAGTGGGTTAAAGTTTAGTTTTTTACGTATTGATCTATGATCAGTCATAATCACGTATATTATGTCATGGACATGGGATTACTGGTGGTATTATTCTGATTTGTTCATGATTGTGCATGCTTCTGTTTCCTGTTGTCCATGAGCCTGTAACTGTGTCACAACTGGTGAAGACCTATGCTGACATTACAGTCATATTCAGACAACTCATTTTTCACAGCTTTACAATATGTACCTAACCCCTGTTGTATATAACATCCCTGATATATGTCCTTTCCATTGTTCATGTTGGGGTGCTTATATCATAGATATTTTCTCCATTGTTATGTTACCTTATGTGACAGTCACATAATATACATTTTCACTGTGCAGTCCTTACTGTATCATGTTGATATGTGATTAGTGTTCCTACTACAACTGGCTCCATTTACATGTCTTCATCTGCTGTGTATTAAGAGGTTTTACCTGTCGTCTTTCCCTCTGTTCATTCCTGCAATTCATCAGTGTGTTCCTATTCAATATGCACACTTCCCCCGACTGCTTATTTTGAATGGCAGTCCATGTACCATTACAAATTATTTACACAGCTTTTATACAGAATGCCTGAAATTAGATTCCACAATACTCTTCACTGTATACACTGTCCTGTCATGTGTTTGGACCATATGCATTGCTACATTATTAACCCTGGTAATTATTGCAGTATTCTGTGCAATCCCACAGACCTAGTTTGCCCGTAGGTAAACAGGTCTACATGTCTGCTGCTATTCATGTTGCTTTACATGGTTTCCTTTTCAGCAACACTGTTGCTAGCCACAAAATTGCACTTGTTTACGTTTAAACATGGTGCACGGCATGAATATGTAATTAGTACTGCTGCTCATTATGCAAACACGTACATCTCTGTAGACTTCATACAAAACCTACATTGAGTTTACTGAATCCCCAGGAGCATATTTTTAGCAATGAGAAATTATGATTACCATGGCAAAAAGTTCTGTTCTCCAAGGAACTAAAAGAGTTTAAACTTGCTGTCATTAGAATGCTGGTAGTAAGTACAAAATAATAAATCAAAGAAAAAAGTGCCTTTAGTTCCTTAATTGAAACAAGCAGATATAAAAAAGTAATAGACATCAGCATGCAAAAGTTTTAAAACCAATAAATGCTGCCATGATTTATTAATGCCACAGTATCAGTGGCAAGAACTACAAGTCCATTCATATGTAGAATTTAGCAGTACAGAAATGTGTATATGAGCACTATGTATAGATACCTCTGTTTACTCTCACGTCCAGATGCATGTCAGTGAAGTCGGGTATAAAAAGCTATTCTCAACAAGGTCAGCTAGTTGTTGTGTCTTTCGGCTTTTCCCAGTTAGGGGTCGCCACAGTGGAACTCCTGTTCGCTAATAATTGGCAGTAGATTTTTATGTGCCGAGTTGCCGGCCCTGACGCACAACCTTCAACGAAGGAACGCCCATTCACGCATGTCTCCACACAGAAGATCCTCTAGCTGAGAATTAAACAGGACAATGTTTTACTGTGAGGCGACAACGCTACCGCAGCACCACAAGGATGGCTAGTAAAGGTAAGAAATACCAAACACACCCAGTGTTTAATATTAATTATTTAATTAATTTGTAAAAACAGCAAACCAAGTGAAAAATCATAATAAATAAATTAGATAAATAATAATGCTGTAGAGGTGGTCGATTAACTAGATTGGTAGGCTAATCCCTGGCCCATTTCCAGCTACAACCCAAGCAATGAGAAAATATCATTGCAAGAGTTTGGTATAACTACAATCACATTGTTTGTAAATAACTTCACTCATTTACAATAGTTTTCAAAATAAAATTATGTAACATTACAACTTTTAAACTTGTGTTCTGTTGGCAAGTCAGACAGGCATAAACAGTATAAGGCAATTTACATGTATGGTAGAATTCCTGTGAGTCCATCTGCAGCAGCTGTGTCAACAAAGTCCAGCTTTAGTTCAACATGGATAGCTGGCAAGAGGCAGTGTAGGTACTGGGTAGAATTCCCAATAGGCTATGAACCGCAACAATGTACAAAGTCTAGATGTAGAAGGTAGTTGTTCATGCTGATGATTCAGCAAATTTCAAACTTCATAAATTGAAAAAAAAAGGCTTCAGAAAGCAACCAGTAGTTTTAAAGTGCATAAAGCGCTTTTTGTTTAATAAGATCAACCTCCTTCAGATGCAAACATTCAAGGTACAAGTTTCAGTTAAATAAAATGCCATCAAGTTAATTTCTTGCATGGTAATTTTAGTCACTGGGCCAAATTCACGAAGGCTTGCACGGAGTCTAAGAGTAGAGTAAGACTCCAGACAGCCAATATGTCTGCCGAGTGATCCAGGAACAGTCGGCAGGGGCGTGCATGAGAACTCCTAAAACGACTCTTGCACGGACAGTGTTAGGTTATTTAAATTACCTCATTTGCTGCTGAAAGCTATGCAAATGAGGTAAATTTGCGATCCAGGGAACACTAACCTGTCCGAGTAAGAGTAGTGTTATTTGCAGAAATGTACTCCGTTGGTAAATGACAGCTCCAAATAAAGGATGCATCCAGTTGAGGAAGCATGCCAATGGCCAAATATAAGGCCATTGGCATTTATATGTGTTGCAAAATAATAAAAAATATTTTTCCCCCCAATCTCTGATTTTTAAGCATAGCGCAGTGTCGCGCAAACGTGCGGTGTCCTAAAAACCATAAAAAAATAAATAAAAGCCAAAAATAGGCATTTTATTAAAAATATCCATCTGCGCCGTGCAGGTGAATGGCAGGCTGAAGGGCAACATGGCTACTGAGTAGTGGTTGCTAAGGGGGGAAGCTCAGTCTGAGAGATGTAACCAAGCATTAGTAGGCAATCCTATGCAAATGAGTATAAGGATAGTGAATCCCAATTTTCCCTGCCATGCGAACCATGTCCCTAGATTGTAAGAGTAGGATTAGGGGAGCAACAGAGTAGAAGATAGGTGACATCATGAGGGGGTATGTATCAAAGACTGTAAGCTTATTGGAGCAGAGTGGCACGTGTTTGCTGTGAGTAACTCAGGACTGGAAGAGGAGTGTCTACAGTTGTCTGAACTGAAACCCAGAAACCGAAGATGTACGCCGTGGCTACCACCAAAGTTTCTTGCAAAGATGCTTACACTGTCTGCGCACATGTGTGCATGCCTGTAAACCCGTCTAAGCCTGTGTGCACATGTGTGCGCCCGTGTAAGCCTGCGTAAGGCTGTCTAAGCCTGTGTGCATGGCTGTGCATCAGCCTAAGCCTGTGTAAGCCTGTATAAGGCTGTGTGTGTATGTGCACTAGTGTGCACGTGTTTGCACTTGTTTGCGCAGCGCTGCCCCCTGTGGAAACAGAAAGTGGAAAGTAGTAGTAGGAAGTTAACCAAGGAGAAGTAGCAGAGCTGCCAGGTGAAATCAATCAGAATCAGCCAATTACACAGGCAGTACACTAGCCCAGCCCAGCCCAGCACTTAAAACTCTGCAAACAACATTCCCCCATGTTTTACTCAGAAACACTGCAACACTGCAGTATACAAAGAGAAGTGAAAACTTAAAAAGCTTAACTGAGACAAAAAAAATGTTAGGGGCTGCCATTGCTATTATAAGGCAACATGTGCAAGATGCTGAGGGTGGTGCCATTGCAAATGTTGCTGAGCAACCCACAGTGAGGAGACGGAGAAGAGTGTACAGACCCAGGGTAACCTACCAGGGGCTACATGAGCTGGAGATAGTGGAGTGCTATAGAGTGGACAGAGAGCTCCTGCAGCAAATTGTTGAGCTGTGCAGGCCATGCCTCACACACAGAACCAACAGAGGGGAACCCATCCCAGTGGAAACCAAGGTATGTGTTGGCCTAAGAATACTAGCAACAGGTACCTTCCAGAGACCAACTGGTGATATGATGGGGATTTCACAAGCATCAGCATCCAGGGTACTGCATCAGTTCCTGAATGCCATGTCAGCACATGTCGGTGATCATGTATATTTCCCCAATTCCCGTGAGGTATTGGCCAGCAATATGCATCTCTTCCAGCAAATAGCGGAATACCCTGAGGTAGCGGGTGCAATTGACTGCACGCACATACACATCAAAGCACCAGCCGGCGAGTGGGGTATGCCCTACATCAACCACAAGGGCTTCCACTCCATCAACTGCCAGGTCATGTGTGATGCCCAGGGCATAATACTGAATGTGTGTGCTGGCTGCCCTGGAAGCTACCACAATTCCCATATCTGGCATCTGACGCAGCTATACCAGACATTTGCCAATGGGGACATCCCTGACAGTCACCTATTGGGGGATTCTGGATACGCATTGGAGCCATGGCTGATGACACCCATCAGAAATGCACACATACCTGAACAAGAACTCCATAATGAGGCACATACAAACACGAAATGTAATTGAGCGTGTGTTTGGGATGCTCAAGTCATGGTTCCGGTGCCTGGACACATCTGGTGGAGCCTTGCAGTACTCACCAACTACATGTACCCAAAGTGTCATGGTATGTGCCATGCTACACAATATACTCCTGTGAAAACAGCTGCAGCAGGAACAGCATGGGGGAGGGCCAAACAGCCCCCCACCATTGCCAAGGCCTGCACAGGCACAGCGTGACTCGGAGGAGGAACAACCTGAGCCTGCCCCAGTAGGCAGAAAGAGGCGTGCCTAGTATGCCTTGGCCTTGGCAAAGAGGCAACGCATAGCACATACACTGGCTCAGTAGGAACCCTGGAAATGATACCTCTCTCTGACTCGCACATAAAATAAAAGGGATGCTTAACTTGACACTACATGTTTCTAAACATGTATAGGGAGTGTAGTATGTGCATCCAACATAAGCAACCCTGCAGCACCACCTGAGGCATGACTGCCATGTTTTAAGCAATATAAAGCAGTGCTAAGCAGCTTTTACCAATATTTAGTATATGTAAACAAAATTGCCTGTGCTAACTAGCGCAATGTCAGGCAATGTTGAGCAATGGTGGGCAAGGTCGGGAAAAGTTGAGAAAAGACAGGTAAATATGCTCATATTAGCTTTACTGTCCCTTAAGCAGTCTGGTCTACCCAGCATGAAAATAAAAAGCAGTGACAGGGCTTGAACCCAGGATACTGTGCACTATAGTTACAGTACTGAACCACTAAGCCATGACAGCATTTCAATAGCACAGACACAGCAGGACAATTGTACAGTAATGCAAACACAAAGAAATGCTGTAACATGCCCCTAAAGATGCATATGGGTAACCTCCCCCACAGGCCTATGCAGACAGAGAACATCAGGCCAGGCGGTGTGATGTGGGTTGTGTAGGCTATGAAGTTGCAATCTAATACATGTGGCATTGGACGCTAAGAAGTGTAGTACAGTAGTATGCCTCAAGCCAGTACAATAGGCAACAGTACAGACTGAAATGGTGTACTGTACATAGCAGTGCAGGCATAGCAAATGTGTATAAGTGTCAGGTGAACCCCTCATCATATGTACACCCACAGTAACAATCAAGTGTGCCCCTGGGTAGAAATGTACAAAGAATATCTGTCCCCCCTGTATGTAGAAATGTTGATAAGTCTATGCAAAGTGACTCATGGAAGCCCTGCGGGCACAGCATGATCCCTGTTGATCTATGACACAAAGGTGAGGCCTGCTGTAAAAATACAACTTGATTTTCCATACACATATAGTATAAATGTCTATACTGGGCATGCTCACACACTCCAACAAATGTAGTGGATTTCTTTCAGTATCACACTAAAAGGTCATACTGGGCATGCTCACACACTTAAAAAACGAAGCAAATGTCAGGCAACAACATACTGAAAGGTCATACTGGGCATGCTCACACACATGTCAAATACAGACGTGATAATAAGGGATCTATGGACAAATGTGGATATACATCTCTACTTCCAGAAACACATTCACAAAGTTGTCAGAAAATCATGCTATGTGTTCACACAAACTGCCAAGGTCTGTGCATGTAGGTCAAAGGAGGTTCCCAGTACTCATCAGTCATCAGACCCATCAGAGAGTACCAAAACACACTTGCGATGAATCTGACTAGGCACGTTCATCAGCCAGAAAGACCACTGAAGTACCCTAACAAGAGGATTACTGGCCTCAAACAGTTGCCCCATGCAACAAGACTGAATGTAACCCAATCTGTACTCTGTTGCATACTGTCTACTCAGGAGATCTCTGCCCAACAGACAAGTCCATGTCATGGATACACTCAGATCTGTTATGAGTTACAGATCAATGGCACTAAATATACAGACCCAACTGATATTGCCAACATCCTGGCAGATAGGATCAATGTTAACTGTACCCCCCTCTCACCCATGAAAGAGCACATCTCAATAATGGAAGACTGCAAAGTTGCTGTCATCATGGCTGCACAGGTAAAAAACACTCTCCAAAGCCAATATCACAGCAGCCATGGGACCAGATAACTTCATAGGCTGTGTTCCACACAAATTACAAAATGAACAGGCACCACACTAACGTACCATGTGCAGTCATAGCCTCACCTCATGCTTTGTGCCTGTTGAATGGTGCACAGTGATGGTTATCCTACTACACAAGGGTGGAGATACCATGGACCTCAGGAACTAGCACCCTATTAGCCTGATGAGCCCGGTCTTCAAGGCCATGGAATGTATCATCATACAACATATAAAAAAATACATTTGTAATCCCCAAACCATGGACCACAACCATGTTGGGTTTGTAAAATGCAGATCATGTCACCTAACCCTGATAGATGACATTGAAGTAGTCAACAGAACCGTAGATAAGGGAAAGGTGGTTCACACAGCCTATGTTGATCCTGCCACGGCTTACAACACCACCCCACACTCTGGAAATATAGATAATAGGTTCATAGGTTCATAGGTTCATACTAGACTAACTGCTCTAGCGAGCCATTTTAAGCCTAGCCAATTATCCCTTGTGAGACTCAAACCCTGTACCTTGTGTTTGTAAGGCAAACACCTTAACCATTAGGCCACCCGATAAACCCACTAAACTAGGTATAAATTGCTATGTCAAAAGATGGGTTGCCAACAGGCTTACTGACAGAACAGACACTGTGAAAGTAGCAGACTCCAAGTATGACTTTGGACCAGTGATGAGTGCAGTAACACAAGGTCCAGTCCTGTCTCTTGTCCTGTTTAGTATCTACTTCCCTGAAGTAAACTTTAACACATAAGGACTGTGGCTACTGAAGTTTCCAGAGGACTTCAAACTAGGAGCCATAATTGTAAACACTAAAGATGTGGACATCCTACAAAAGGGCCTCACTGAGACAGATGGCTGTTGTCCAAGCCATGGGCTCTAGCTCAATGCCAAAACATGCATTGTCATCCCCTTTGTTAAAAACTCTGTAGCCAAGAACTACAACATAGGCGGTAGTATACTTAACACTGAAAGTGTGACAAGAGACCTTGGGTCACAGGTGGACACAGGACACAACTGTGATAATCACATCCCCACAGTAGTCAGGAAACCCTGCTGTGTGGCATACCTCATCACAAAATGTGTCTCATGCAGAATAGAAGAGGACATTGTTCCCCACTACTCATCACTCACTACAACTATAATAGACTACAATGCCACTTTTGCTATGTACCTCACAAGACAACTACAACAACTGGAAAGCCTGCAGCAATACCTCACAAAGAGCATTAGCAGCCTGAAATACATGCCATACACAGACCATCTCAAAATGCTCCATCTGTACTCCCTTGCATATCGCCTACTCAGATGTGTTCACTGCCTAACATACAAAGCTATGTCAGACACAGAGCTGTTGGACATGCTCCATGTAAAACACTCACAATCCCTCTGACCTTCGGACCCAAAACCACGAGTGAAATACAAAAGGAAGGGGTGTACCCATTTACCTTATGGATACCCACACCTTCAGGTTAGTGGCACAGCATGAGGCCTTGGAGACCATGCAAGTGCAACTAACATTGGGCAAAGCTGCTCATCAGATTGTAGCCTGCTACAGGTCACCTACCTTGTCACAGGAACCTCACTCAGTATTCCTGAGAACAGTGGAAAATATAAAGGTCCTATCAAACACCATTATATGAGGTGATTACAACTACCCAAACATTGAGTGGGAGAATTACTTGTGTACAATGTCCTTTGCCCAATGTTTCCTAGAGTTTAAAAGCTCTAACACCCTGGAACAGCTGGTCACCATGCCCACTAGAGGTGACACCATACTGGACATGATCATCACCAACATGGGGTACCAGTGTTCCACAACAGAGATAAAACCCTCACTGGTAATATCAGATCATAAAGTAATCACTTTGGACATCCACATCCCACCCCCACCACCCAGTCAATGAAACCACCATGAAGACATTTTCAAAAGCAAACTACACACGTCCCAAGACAAAAGTGTAAAGTTCCAAAGCCCTCTTGCTATAGGATAATGGTATACAATCTGCCGAATCAGTTACAAGTGCATCCTATGAGCATCAACAGGGATGCATGGATGGAGACATCACAAATAAAACCAAGATGCACTCCTCCAAAAATAAGAAAAAATCTGGTGATCATTGCCCAAAAATAAGCTAGACAACAAAAGGAGGAAACTAACACCTGATAGAGCCAACTTCACTAAAGGCAAGGTATCACTGATCATTATTAGGAAAAAGCAATGATCGCTCATAAAATAATTCAAGGACACTTTCAAAAGACAAATTGCCAAGGACTGTAAGAATAACAACCACAAAGCCTGTGGTAGCTATACCAGACATGTAGGTGTCAACTTCCAAATATGCTGTCAGCTACTGACAAATGGCAAGGAATACACTGAACCAACTTTCATTGCCCACATCCTGGGGGACAAGTTCAGTGTAAACTTCCCCCCATCACCCCCAAAAGGGCCTGTATCCATCACAGAAGGATGCAGTGCCCCAGACGTCATGGACATGCAGGTAAAGACAGCCCTCTCCAAAGCCAAGAACACAGCATCAATGGGACTGGATAGTGTCCCAGGCTGCATCTTACACTAGGCCCAAAAGGAACTACACCATCACCTACATTCACTGCCCAGACTCAATCATACCACAGGGTATGTACCCAAAGAATGGCATGCACTAACAGTCATCCAGCTCTACAAAGAGGGTGCCACAACAGAACCTGGAAACCATTGCCCTATATGTCTACTCAGCCTGGTCTACAAAGCTATTGTGCAAATTGTCATGGAACCCATCAACAGAGACATTGGGGACCTCCAGACACTGGACTCTACACAACCTCACCTTGTTAAAGGTATATCCTGCCTCCTAAACATAGTTGACTTACTTCAAACAGTTAGCAAGGACATAGATGGAGGTGAAAGTAGTCCACACAGCCCACCTGGACGACTCTAAGACAGTCACAAGTGGCATCCCACAGGTCTTGGTCCTGGGACCCCACCTGTTCAGTAGACACTGCTCAGAGGTACAGGCAAGCATGGGAGGAGTACGGCTGAACAGGTTTGCAGATGACTGCTAACTGTAGTCCATAATCGACTCTATGGCTGACACACACATCCTCCAGAAGGGGTTTACAGAGACAGATACCGGGTGTCAAAACAATGCCCCAAGAAGAATGCCAAAGAATGCATAGTCATCCCCTTTGGCTAAAACAAAGTGCAAACAAATTACCACATAGGTGTATGGAGAAAGTCATGAAGGCCCTGGGGACACAGTTAGATAGTAAACTCTCCTTTGATGATCACATGGCCAAAGTGTTTAGACATTCCTTCTATGTAGCCCACCCAATGTCACCTAATGTAACCCACTTTGTCTAGTCTGATGATGTCACCATCCTACAAATATACCTGTGGAAAAAAGAACTCATAGTAATGTGTATAGCGCGTCGTGTAAGTGTGTACTCCTGTAGTATCATAACCCAGTTAGATAGGGGTTTGAATCTTGCACTTGGCAAGTGTGTGTGTGTCTGTCTGTTTGTGTGTGATCTTCTTGGAGAGGAGCAACCCTTTTGGAGAGTACTCAAACACCTTAAAAGTGGTATACTAATCCTTGTCAGGTCTGATGATGTCACCATCCTACAAATATACCTGTGGAAAAGAAAACTCACAGTAATGTGTATAGCGCGTCGTGTAAATGCGTACTCCTGTCGTATCATAAACCAATTAGGTAGGGATTTGAATCCTGCACTTGACAAGGGGGGTGTCTGTTTGTGTGTGATCTCCTTGGAGAGGAGCAACCTTTTTGGAGAGTACTCAAACACCTTAAAAGTGGTATACTAATCTTTGTCAGGTCTGATGATGCCACCATCCTACAAATATACCTGTGGAAAAGAGAACTCACAGTAATGTGTATAGTGTGTCGTGTTAATACATAATCCTCTAATATCATGAAGTAGTTAGGTAGGGGTTTGAATCCTGCACATGGTGAGTGTGTGTGTGCCCTATGTGTGTGACACTGTTAGGCAATGGGTTGTGGGTTTTGCTTTTACTACTGTATGACATATCAGTATGAAACCAATATGTGCATCGCACATGTGAGGTAGCTGTGTGGCAAATACATATACGTACATGTGACCTCAATTATTGCATGTGTGAGAACCCTGCTTTCTCCCAGAACACATCTGTCATCTTTTCAAGAGTGTGCTGCTGCTGCTTTCCAGACCTTAGGTCACATCTGTATGCTTGTAACAAGGTCAGCCACTGCAGTGATCCCTGGCCTTGGTCAACTGTGGCACACACACTCATTACGGTTTCTATATAATTGTGTGAGTGAGGGTTTATGGCCGAGGTATATGTCAGACCTGTTCAAATGCAGCAAGATCTATCAATGATGGCTATTCATTATAGGTGTACAACAACCTTTGTGTATATGCATGCAGACCCCTTATTGCTTATGTGATCCACCGAGGGATTTAAACGTACCTTTGGAAATGTGATTATCAAAGGAGAGACGACGTACCACTTGGTTGCATGTACACATTGGTACCTGTTCTTCATGTTGGTGGCTACTACGTATGTGGTACTGTGGGGATACTATGTTCTGTAAAGGTGGATGACTATGCTTTGGTTGGCTTATAGCTTTACAGCATGGGTTTGACAACAGGGATCTGTCGGTGTGATACCCTTGTGGAGGATGTGTGTGTCATCTGGAGAATGCATTATAGGCCACAGTATGCATTACCAGACGTGGAATGACATATCCCTACTGTGATTGCTTGTACCTAAGAGAGCTATATGCCAAACAGGAGTGGTCTCAGTAATGGGTGCAGGTAAATACCACTGGTTACTGCATAGTATAGTACCTGAAGGATACAAATGTTACTGCGTGTCCTACATCTGTGTGTCAGTTGTCAAGACATCATCTAACGATTGGTTATGGTCAGGCTGTTGAAGTTATGTATATTACCCAAATGCAAAATAATGACAGCTAGTAACAGTATCACCCACAGCACAGTGTCAAACCATGTCATACACACGTGTAGTCAAGTTCCGAAATGTGTGTAGTACAATGCATACTGGCCACCAATCGAGACTATGGAGTGTTACTGTGTAATACAGGGCATGTCACCCTGCCCATGTGTCCACTATGCACGTACATGCAGACAGTGCACTTCCACCATGTTCACAAATGTACACCTGCAAATCTGTGCCACACGCATCCCACACATACTGTCCACTCTCTAACACATGCTGCCAATACTACACACATCAGCCAAGTGGCACGTGGGCAGACAATACACTATTGGAACTAACACTGGTGTAAACATTACTACATTGGCAATCATAGCTTAAATGCATCATGCCTGCTCAGCTACACCTTCAAGCATATAATTACACTCTACTGCTGACAAAATGCTAACATTGCTATACTGCTATAAAGTCACCCCGTGCATCAGCACCATGGTAGCCTGTTCCTGAATCAATGTTACAGATGACAGGAGGTGGCACAGGTTTCATCATATGCACAGGGTGTGTTGTTGGTTTGCCAGAGGCCTACAGTGAGCCATACAATTGACATGTATGTGTGTGTGTGTGTGTGTGTGTGTGTGTGTGTGTGTGTGTGTGTGTGTGTGTGTGTGAGGGCCAGGAGTACTGCTATGGGCCAGTGTTGATGTAATGTGTGCGGGTATGTGGTAGCCCTAGGTGTCTTTTTATGTGTGTGTGTGTCTGCATGCACACAGTTCCACCATGTGGCTGCCATATACGGGTATTTGTGGGACAGCCACAGACTGTACCTGCCAAGCATTAGAGATCACCATCTCTGGCTAAGGATACGGTACCTGTGCCTGGCAGGGGTGCTACTGACACTATCAGGTAATAAGCCTGACTGGGTACTATCCCCAGAGGTAGATGGATGTACACTGGACCCAGGTCCCTGCTGGGACTGTCCAGAGCCACGTGCATGTGGTCCTCTAGGATGATCTATGGACAGACCACCCCCAACATTGCTGGGGCTGGTACTGGCACTATGGGAGTGGCTGTGTCTTGAGGGACATCCATGGTGACTGCCAGCTGCTGATGTTACTGGCATACATCCACATCGATAACTCAACCATCCCGCACTGTCCTGACACATGGATATGACATTGCGGAGGATATCTAATGTCTCACCCCAACGTCTATCAGTGACCTCAGTGTAATGATGGATGGCACCTGCTAGGTCATGGATACTGTCAATTACGGCAGTATGTGCCCTCTGTGCCCTTAGTCCCTGTCTGGTGTACTGTTCCATATGTGTCTGTGCCTCCATGTCAGCCTGGAACATGTGTGAAGTTGTAAGACCTGTGGCACATCTGCCATTGGCATGATGAGCAGCAGTGCTCCAATGAGAACCCTTGGACATCTGCCTATGTGGTACCCTTCCAGACATCTGGGTATGGCTGCTGTGTCGGGATGCATGTGCCATAGATACCATACTGTCCTGGCCAATTCCGGCTGTATGCTGTCCTTCAGCTAAGGGCATTGGTGATGGATGTATTGGCAGTATGACTGTGTGCGTGGATGGGTGGACACTTGTGTACTGTCGATTGTTGGCCCAAAAACAGACCCTGGCAAACATGCCTGTGCCTCAACACACATATCATCATTATCACTATCATGCTCAGTGACATCAGTTTCCCTGCTGCAGTGAACCAGCCCAAAATTAGCACCTGTGAGAGGAAGACAGGAAACACACTTTACGACCTGTACATGATGTCTGCACACATGCACACATGCACATATGCACACATGAACACATGCACACATGAACACATGAACACATGCACACATGCACACATGAACACCTGCACATATGCACACATGCACACATGCACATGTGCACATGCACACATGTACACATGAACACATGCACACATGCACACATGCACACATGAACACATGCAGACATGAACACATGCACACAAATACACTCCTCACTAAAACAGACACACACACACACACACACACACACACACACACACACACACACACACACACACACACACACACACACCACCAGCAATCCAGAACATACTCAATAGCGTGTGATAGTGGGGTACAGTATCACAAGCCAAACATTTATATCAAACGTGACAGCATGCAGGATGTGTGTTGCTCAACAGCATGCAGTGTGAGTGTAGACAGCCTTGCTGATAACAGTATACAATGCTTTGATGCATGTTTTTTTTGTTCAGTGATTGGCCTCACCCTGGAACGCAATGTGTACATGGACACAACATTGCTGTGCAAGTATTAAAAGCTCTGCAATGTCCTGTGCACCATCACTTACAGGTATACATACCATGGCTGGATGCGTATCAGTGTGTCACATAGATATCCATTTCTGATTAGAGCATCTGTGTCTTTAGCAGATAATTGTGGACACAGGTTTAGCACATGCATGCTCTGTATACACACAGGATGAGTGGTGCATGTATACCTGATGGAATACCATTGCTCAACATAGCCATTGTACTGTGATTATGGTGAGTATAAGGCATATTGTGGACATGCCAGTGCCAGCCATGACATGGCATGGTACCGCACAACTGCAACATTAAACATCACACATACACAATGTGTGTCATGTGACCTATACACTCAATAGCATTACAAGACATATGTGTGTCACTTTGTACAAATGGTCATTGCTATGCATATTGTGTATAGGTGCATATGTTTGCACACACACAACATTGAGGTGCATAGCAATTCATGATATGTGTAGTACTGTGGCCACTGTAACTGGATGTGGTGTAGTACCATGAGACATCATCATGCAGCATCATGTGGTCACTCAAGGTTACTAATGTGTGCCAGACTGGCAGATAACATGCTGTACCTGAACTGCAGTACCATGGCTACATTCACCATTTCATGGCCAGTTGTTACATGGGTTTGTAAGGTGCCCAATAGGGGGCATTGCCTAACTTGAATGTGTTATGTGTTGAAGAGTGTCGCACAGCCACATGAGAGGCCTCTTCCCCTCAGGTATATTATGTGTGCTGTGTGGATGACATTTGGGATACTGGAGTGTGACCTTACAGCAGTTGTCTGAATACGCCATGTATAGCATGTTAATGTGTATTGCGTATGACACAGTTGTGTATGTTGTGTGCATGTGTATCGACTCTGCCTATCCAATGTCCACTACAGTGTTGCCACAATTGTGTGGGATGTTCTGTGTATTGCATGTGTTTGAGGTAGATACTCACGTTACTGAGATGTGCATAGTCTCACAGCAAACATGCACAGCATGCATTATGTGCTGGTGTGTGACGTGTACATGGCCTACACTTCACCTATGACATGCACATTTAATTAGCAATATTAAATGTAGAACACACTCACCAGCATGGGTCTGCTGCCTTGCTGTCACACCAGAGGGACCTACAAGGATATGAGACAGTTTGTCAGTGGCAACAACTGTGGCATTGCTGCTGTGTGTCTGCAATCTTACAGTAAGTAGTACGACTGTTGACAGTCACAGGCCTGCAGATTATATTCCTAATTATTATTATTGCACAACACTAGGCACCACATCTTGTAACTACACAGTACACATCTCACATAAACATGATCTACCAATAGAGGTAACAGTAGTGTACAGCTATGCCATGTTACCTGCGCACTCTATGTCAACTTGCTGGGGGGCTCCAGCCTTCATGATGATGCATGTCAGTTGTTGTTGTTGTTGTTGTTGGCCAGGAGCCACCTGGCTCAGGAGCAGCTCCTCCACTCTGGTGAGGGGGGATGGATGGCTACCCCACCACCTGTGGCAAGCTGTTGTCTATGGATATCAGATGCATGCTGCCGAACATGTCTAATTAAATCACTGCAGTGATGGTGTACCTGCTCATATGTCCGGTTATGCATGCCTATGTCATTTACCCTACAGACAAGATCTTGCCACAGTGCAGTCCACTTATGCTGGTCCTGGCTGGTTCTTGAGAACAGCAGGGCATAGTGCTGAACCATGGTGGCTGTAATCACTTCCTCCTCTGCTGGGCTATATGAGGGATTACAATGGTTGCCGTGACCCTGGAAGACAATGAAACAATATGTGTGAACAAGTCAAGTGGCACACTTAACATTCTAGAGTACAGATATCAATTAACTGCCATATATAGCAACCTATTGGCTGTCAAAGGATACACACTTTCAATACCACGTATCAGTGCTCAACCCACAACTGTCTGACAGTGCCTGGCACACTCTATATATCAAACCATGTTTTGCACAGCAACACAGATAAACCAGTATGTAAGATTATACAACAGTACATGGCACGCTGTATGCGACAAAATGCACCACCTAGCCACATGGGGTATATATCAAGCTAATGCATAACGTAACATGTAATCCATTGCAATGATTGTAAAGTCCAGTTACAGTATTACCAGTATACCACACTAGTCATTGATGGCAAACCCCTGCCTAACATATGTGCTCATTCGTTAATATAGGTGGCATACTGCTGTACTAGACTATACATCTTGTTAGATACGCACCTATATCCTGTAACACACATATGACCGAGGCCATGGTACAGGCATACACACACACACACATCAGACATACATACCAGACACAAAGGTATGGCAACCCACATGACCTTTACCTGTGTACCATACAGACCTTATGCCTGAGGTATGTCATCTGTGACGACTACGGGGAAAAAACAAACAAGTGGTTCCAAGACATGTGGACATACACCATACTGTGCTGTTTAGGCATACAGCTTCAGGTAGTACTACAGTTCATTCAGGGGTTGGATTCACCAGCAGTAACACTCAATAAGCATACATGTACTGCTGTAGCCTACAATGGGACACCACAGTCGACACCAACAGACTACGTCAGACCATCTGGCATACTGCTTTTTCTACCTAGCAATAGCATGCACATCTTTTGCTGGGATCACAGCTAGGATGCAAAATACCATGACAGAAACAGTTTCCCACTTAGCTATCACACATATACAGAACTCTGACACATTCATCAACACATTCACCATCACACTCAGTCAACCTCACATAGCAATTATTGCAACAAGTACATGTGGGTGTATATCGGTTCATAGGTAGGTTATAGGCTATTGGCCCTAGGACCTATAGATGTCTAGCCATACGCTACCCTGGCCTTTGATACACAGGTAATTTCATTTCACGTGGCCCTGTCAAGCAGAGCCACAGGGGTGATTCCCGGGGTGTATTTCCTATCTCCCATACAATCATCAGGATTATATATGACGACTGCTAATTAGGAGCTTTGTTTGCTATTGATAGGTGGTTTGTTCCAGAGTATGGGATGTCTCTGAGATAGGGATCTATCCCTCCAGATGTGCTGTTTATTGAGGTGACAAGGTTTAGGTCCCTAGAGTGTGTAGCTCATAGGGATTGTGATCTGTTTACATGGAGCATGTCCAACAGCTCTGGGTTTCACATAGCTTTGCATGTTAGGCAGAGGTCACCTCTGGGTAGACGGTATGTGACACAGTCTAGCTGTGGTTTTGTGAGATGGTCTGCATTGGGCATCTGTTTGAGGCTGGTATTACTCTTTGTGAGGTATGTCTGTGTCCTTTCCAGTTGCTGTAGATGTCTTGTGAGGTACATACCACATGAGGCATTGTACTCTATAATGGGTTTTATGTGTGTGGAGTAGAAGGGAACACTGACCTATATTTCCCTGGATGACACACCTTTTGTGATGACGTGTGCCATGTAGACAGATTACATGACTAGTGTGGCACTGTGACTATCAAAGGGGAGACTACTGTCCAGCTGTGTCCCATGGTCTCTTATCACACCTTCGGTGTTAAGTAGACTACTATGTGGTAGTTAATAGGTGCTGAGTTTTTGCAAGGAGGGATGCCAATGCACTGTCAACATTGAGCTTGAGTCCATGGCTTTGTCCCCAGGCATCTGTTGCAGTACATATGACTCTCTCTCTCTCTCTCTATATATATATATATATATATATATATATATATATATATATATATATATATATATATATATATAGATAGATAGATACACACATACATATAAACATCCATTGGTGTACATATAGATATACATATAGGCACATATACAGTCCACCTTTCATGGTGGGAATATCAAGTATGGGAAGGTTGTGAGGTATACAGTTATGTCATAATATTGCACATTGTTGTGCAGAATGCATTGAAAGTGTTCTCAGCCCATGTAGCTTTAGCATGCCTCACTGGCTGCAACACTGCAAACCTGATGAATCATACCCACAGTGTTTAACCACCACATGTCATATACCAGCACTGTATGCTGTCTGGTTTGCCACACACTACAACCTACAGAGAAGTATGCACATAACAACCTTCAACAACATATATATATATATATATATATATATATATATATATAGATATATATAGATATATATATATATCCACCTTTCACAAACAGTTGCAGTATGTCCCTTGCTCTATGCACATGTACAGATGCTAATATATCTGACACAGACAGATATCTCCATATGTGTGTGCCATACACACACAAGGACCACACTGTTGTAAGTCCATGTACCTCACGGCTGACCTGTTGGGCCTTGCTGCAACATGAACAGGTGTCACATGTGATCACACAGTAATATTAGAGGGTTTATATATAGCTGCAAATGCTAAATTAGCATACTAGCCTGGTACAGCTGTTGCCAATGCTAAGCTACACGTTAATATAACTATCATGCATTTGTTTCTCTGTCACATCCATGTTTACATAACTGTATGTGCTACTCCCCCAAACAGACATTGTACACACTACTGTACAGAACACAGATAACATGGATCAGATGTTTGACATTTGATGCTGAATTACATATGTCACAGTCATATCCTACTGCACACAGCTACACACTGATTTCTCCATGGCAATAGTTATGCAGGGCATCTGTGTATAGATACGTACTGCTGCCACATATGGATGATTCAAACTATGTAGAGTACTCTTCAAAAACATCTACTACATGCCAGTAAATACATATCTGTTACATACCTTTCCTTTGTATGTGTTTGTAGTAGTCAGTTCCGTGTGTTTTGTACACTTTGTTTTGTTTATCTTATTTTTTTTCAAAATATTTTTTTTCAATATATTATATTTTTCAATATATTATTTTTTTCTATATTTTTTCAATATATTGTTTTTCTTTCAATATATTTTTTCAATATATTTTCTTTTTTTCAATATATATTTTTTTCAATATATTTTCTTTTTTTCAATATATTTTTTTTCAAGATTTTTTTTTTCAATATATTTTTTTCCAATATATTTTCTTTTATATCTTTTTTGTTTCCTGTTGCTGTTGCTGTGGTCTGTGTCTCTCTGTGTCTCTCTGTGTCACTCTGTAACACTCTCTTTCTCTCTCTCTCTCTCCCTCTCTCTCCGTACCTGCAATGAAATGATTGCATGTGTGGACAGCTAGTACAGCCTGCTTTTATAGGTATCTACACATGTGCATGTGATGGCCTCTGTACCAATTGTTGACCACCATTTGGCAATTGCATGCAGCCTGCTGTGTGGTACTTGCAGTACTCACTGTCATAGCAACCAAATGCTATAAATTGCTAGGTCAGGTAGGCGTAGCCCTTTCAGCTTTCCAAAGTGGGGACCATGCTTGTTTGCTGTGGACACAGTTGTGTAAGTCAGAAGGTTGGTGTACTTCTTCTATCTGATGCTAGGGGTGTAGCCAGTGATTTGAATGTTGTACTCAGACATGAATGTTGCCACTTCCAGTACACAGTTGTCAGTGTAGAATTGTACTCACCCCTACAAATGCTAACACAAGATACATGGGAGTATGTAGTTTCTTTTCTACTTATGCAATTAGCTGCCATACATACATAGTTATTGAGATGTTTTCATTTGGCACATGAACTGTTTGTGAACTGCTATACTGTGGATATTAATGTACTCACTTCTGCACAGTTTGTGTTTGTTTTTGTTGACATTAGCACAGGATGCCCATGAAAACTGGACAATTCCAGTACTGAGTATGCCTACTTACATCCTTGCTGGACCTTGAACACACAGGTATTTTGTACATTTGGGTGGGGATTGTCCTGCTATGATACTGTGTGGGGGTAGTAAAGTGCTGCTGTAACATTATTTACTGCTAAAATGGCTGGTTTTGTTATCACAGTCATGTAATGCAATTCCACAACTGCTGGTAAAGTTCCACAAAACAGGTTTTGTGTTATGGCATTCCTATCTTACTTTTACATTCACTCATTCTGATGCATGATATATATATTTCAGCAACAGCCTGCTGTATATCTACTGTGGCTTAGTGGTACTTCATGCAGTCTAGTGTGTCCGCGGTTCGAGACTAACATTGGTGTTTTATTTTGCTGCTGAGCAGAACAAGACCCCTCACATGCAGGGTGACTAAGGCACTTTTAAGCAGTTGTAAGCGGGTTTGCGTGACGCTTAGCAATATTTAGCTAAGCACACACAAGCACACACTCGCGCAAACCTGCTAACTACTGCTTAAAAGTGCTTACTCCCGCTAACCCCTACACTCATTTCTTTGAAAGAAAAGAAAATGGGGAGATAGGAAAGTGGTGAAAAAGGGGCACAAAGAGGAAAAGCCAGTAGGGAAAACAGCTTGTGATGTGCAGGACGGGTGTAGGGAAGGTCCATAGCTGCCCATTTCTTTAACAGCAACGGCTGTGCATATACTAGTATTTTGGAGGGAAATTTGAAACCTTCCACCCCTGAGAGAGGGGTGAGGACAATGGAGTATGTTGTACTGCCAATTAAATTTCAGTTTATGTGTCCAGTGGACATGTGTGCAAAATGGGCAGCTATGTATGGGGCATAATATTTTTGTGGGAGCAGATTGCCCATTTTTTTCAGGTGAGAGTGAAATGTGTGGTAGGGGAAGTAGGTATATTTTGGGAGGTAGGTTGGGGAGGTAAACAGACAAGACAAACAAGATGCATAAAGGGGCGGAATATGACATATGAGGTGGGTGAGCACCATTGACGGGGAAGGTTGTTGGGAAATCGCAATCCCATGAGCTCACATTTGGCAACAGTGGAACTGAGATCCCCACCCATGGCCAGTCACCACTGCACCTTCACAGCCCAGAGGGTGGTTGTGTTGCGGCTGCGTAGGAGGGGCAGGCTCACCCATGTGTTGCGCCACTCTTGCCTCGAGCTGGCGTAGAGGATCAGGGACTGAACGCTCAATATCCCTATGCACCACAGCCTGGACCATTCGGAGGGTGATACGTGGCCCTCCTCTGGCCACGCTTGCATGGGGGATGAGCCCCATATTTATAAACCAATAGGACATGTGTCCCAACAAATGTTATGAGATTAGACATACCCATTGAGTTGTGGAATTGCATTGTTTATGCACATACAGTAGGGTGTAAAAAGATACCTCCATTAACAACTTATATATACTTATAGTTTACACTACATTCCTATTGACTGCAGTTATATATCCCCTACATGTATTATTACAAAAGGCAATGTCCGTTAAATTGTGAAATGGGTTTTGCTAGTTCTTGATATACCTGACCTGTATCTGACATACAAACTGTCCTGGATGCAGATGTTACTGCTACATATTTATATATTTCATTTATATTTATAGATCTACATATCTGGATGTGTTCAGGTGACATTATCAGGTATATGTTAACAGCCCCCTACATTTCTAGCAGCACACTGACATTTCTGGGGTACACAATAACAAGCTACTCATGTGCCAGATTAACCTGCACATGCCAGCCATGAACTGACAGTTGAGGACTGTATATATGCTTAATAGCTACTGGCACTCCCTTCTTCCACTTTACATGGGCCTACCCATGTGTGGGTTGACTGCGCTTAATAAAACAGTACTATTTCTATAATGCAAGGTTACAACAACATATCGAAGAAAGTGACATGGGCACACTCCAGGAATTATACCTTTATTAATTACATTACACACTTTTCTAGTGGATCTCTCATTTATTTGATATATCAGTGCATGCAGGGGTCTTTTATTCAAGACATATTATACCTTTATTAATGAGTTACAACACCTTTTCACGCTATCTCACTTATTTTATATAACAGTACATGCAGATAAGTTATTCAACACTTATTATACCTTTATTAATGGGTTACAGCACTCTTTTTCAGGCTCTCTTACTTCTTTTATATGACAACACATGCAGAATAATTACTAACCTGCCTGGTGGCGCAGCCTTAGCAGCCTATCTGCATAGGCTTGCTGATTTGCAGCACGGACACCTGCAGCTGTGAAGTAAATGAAGGGATATTGAGACATACCTATCCATAATATAGACTACAATAACAATTCTTACATACTTCATTCCATGGCTACATACTCAGTAGTGGGGCATTTTCCATTTCATGGGCCTCCTGTATCCACTGGTTCAGTCATCCTCCTTGCATCTCTTCAGGTCTGAGTAGTGGTGTCTGACCTGCTTACCAGTCTGAGGGATGCCTGTGGCACTGGTGAGATCATGTGCTAGATGGTTCCAGTCTTCCACTTTGTACTCAGTGCCCTGAAACTGGCCCTGCAGGAGTCTTGCATCATGATGATGGATGAGGAGCCAAACCATTACTTTTGACTCCTCAATGCCCCACCGTTGCACTCGAAAATGAGAGCTCTCTCCAACACCAGCCATACTGTCTGCGGATGGGAGCTACAATGAGTTATGGCAATTATTCCCGCCTATGGAGCTTAAATATGCCTCATTTCCCACACGTATTTGTGATTGGCAGGTTTTGAAAACTCTCAGCTAAAAGCAGACCTGCTTAGCAATGGATAAACTTCCATTGATACATATGAGTGTGTTGGAAATGCATTCATATGTAAATCTGTCATGGCTTAGTGGTTTAGTACTGTGATTATGGTGCACAGTATCCCAGGTTCAAGGACTGTCATTGCTTTTTATTTTACTACTTGCCAGACCGGCTAGGAGGTGTGGCTGTATTTAGCTGACTTTGCTCAACTTTGCCCAACGTTGCTCGACTTTGCTCTACGTTGCTCTATGTTGCCCAACATTGCCTGACATTGCCCAACATTGTGCTAGTTAGTGCGGTGCACAGCTCCACGTGAACATGTTTTGTTTGCGTGAGTTGGTGCGATGAGCAGCTCCGCGGAAAGCTATTGCGCTAGTTAAAGCAGTGCTAAGCTATGAGCAATTATACTTAACTGTGCTTAATACTAGTAAACTTTGCTTAGCAGTGCTTCACATTGCTTAAGATACGTTACTTATGCATTTATCAGTATGCATGACCATTCCACCTTCTTATATATATATATAAAATATCGTTCACTACCACATAGACCATTTCAATGCATTTTACTAAAATTTAAAAGGTAAATGTCAGGAATTCTTTTTATGCACACATTTCCTACAGAAAATAGGAAGGAGAAAGGCAGGACTCGAACGGGGAATGCCTCCTCTTTGTGCGAGGGCTCTACCACTACGCTATTGCTATTTGGCTTAATTTGCATATAAGTAGTTTATTATCCTCTTCGATGTCTACACTGCTAACTGTAGCTAAGCAATGGGCAAACCCACGCATACATGCGCAAATATGGGCAGCTATATCGGGAATAATAAACAAAAAAAAAGGAAAGCTTTACATTGTAAACTTGTACAGGGATTTAGAATGTGGGGGAATGTAGTGTTGGGTATGTAGACATTTGAGAGGACTCGCTCATTTCAGTTGACATTTGCAATTTGGGCACTTGCAGGGGCATGGATATTTGGACTGCTCGGCAGTCTGACACGCCCTCTGCACTCATGCATGCTCCGTGTTAGCCTTAGAGTTGAGTCAGCGCACCCTCATGAATATGCACGATGCGCCGACGTCATACTCTTAGACTGCAGTTTCCGAGTAAGACTTAGTTAGTCTTACACGGAGGATTAGTGAATCCCAGCCATGGTTAATGGTGCCTAAATTTATTTCTCAAACTGCCAGCTGAGTTATATTTTTTGGGGCTAGGCGATTAGCTATGAACCAGTATGAAATGTTGTAGTAAAAAAAGTTTGTAGTATAGAACTTCAGCAGTGTAATAGTAATTCCTTATAGGTAACCTTATTATTTCATATATTTATTTGTTCTTGTTGTTTAAAGTATACCCATCAGCATACTTTATTTTTAAACCATAGCTTCAATTTTCCTTTTCATGGTTGTCAGCATTGTTTTAGTTTTAAACAGTATTTTTTCATAGTGTGTAAAACAGGAAGGGTTAACTATTGTTGCTGATGTCATCACAGCATGTGAGCTGACAGGCTCAAGCACTTCCTGGTATTTTATTTAACTGAAACTTTTGCCGTGAATGTTTGCATCTGAAGAAGTTTGATTTTATTAAATGAAAAGCACTTTATGCACTTTAAAACTGCTTTCTGAAGCCGTTTTTCTTTTTAATTTTAGTAGTTTATTTTGTGTTTTTTTGGCTTGGTTTGTGTGTTATGGCATCAGGAAGCACAGGTAGTCCAAGATTATTCACTCAAATGCAAGATAGAGTGGAAAACTGTGAGCTGACAGTTTTGATTGAAGCTATGGCAAAATGGATGGCATTACTAACATCATATTTGGAATCTTTAGACAACCAGCAGCGTGAACTACATGAGTCAGTATCGTATTGTCTAACACAGTGCTTACACTGCATGAACAGGATGGAGGCAATGTGCAGGCAAAAACTAGACCTAATTTAAATGCAGCAGAGAACAACTTATAACCTAATGGTGTACAACAGCAAAGTGTTACCAACAACTTGCAATGCTTATGAGTTCAACTAGGAACAAACCAAGAGCACCAAGGAAGTTGTGTGAGTATTCAGCATGATATTCATACCTTGGGGCTTAATGGGACTCCTGTTCTGATGAATTGGCTGAACGGAAATTTCTCTTTTTCTATGGAAGTTCACAATCCACCACGGGGGCACCCGGCTGGAGGTAATGTTAATCTCAATAACAGTATTGTTGACATGCTGGAAGTTTTTGATTCTAAACTTGTCAAAATTAAAAAAATTACAACTAGAAATTTCATACTTTAAGGAATGTTTACAACAGAGTATAGTACCAAAAGGCCTTAGGAGATTTCAGTATCCAACATGCTTAGTGAATCACTCTGCTTTTCATTCAGAATTACTACAATTATATGATAAACAGGGATTTGAACTTTTAGAACTCATGATAAAACATTATAATTCATGGGTTGAAACCATCTTAAAAGAAGTGACTGATTTAGATAACAAAATTAAAGCGCACTTAGATTTCAACAGGTACCAATATGATTATACAAGAACTTTTACCAGCATCGACCAGTACCTCAATAAATTGAAATCTACTAAGGTTAAAAAATTACAAAGAGATTGCTTAGCCTACGATAATGGTATGGTGTACCCAAGTCCACCAATATCACAAACAGGGGCATTCAATAACAATAAGACTGCCTCTATGCAAGGCCCTTCTCGGGTGGGTGATCTCAACTTAAGCTGTAACCTTGATCAACAAATGATCTCTCAGATCCCCTGCCAGGAGGATACAACTGATTCTTTCTCCATAAGGAGACGCAAGAGAATCAATAATCAAAATGGAAGGGGCCACCAGAAAGGAGAGGCTAACACCACACCTGGTGCAAATTTTCAGAATCCCCAAAAACAGGGGGCTATCCCCAAATGAGTGAATTATATGAACAAAAGGAAGAACAGCAGGAAATTCAACAAGAAGAAACATTAGAAGTATACCCGGAGCCTAAAGAGAATTCTAATATCATTAAAAACAATACAGGAGACTTTCAAATTTTTAGCTATTCGGAAGTTAGCATTAGTCCCGAATTAGTTGAATTATTAGCTAGGGGGTTCACTTTTGTTCCCTCACAACATATTAATATAGCAAGAGCAATCCTCAATATCAAAAATTATACCAGGAAACAAAATCTGAATATTTTATTTGGTAACAATGACAATAACAGTTCAAATGTCAGGAATGCCTTATGTGTACCAAGTACTTTCAACCCACCACTACATCCCAGCCTGCAGACATTCGAACATGCATGTGAGCTTGACCTAAGGCACTTAGAGAAATTCTCTAAGAATGCTACTGTCAAGATGAACATCAGCAAATATGAGTGGGATGAAATGAACTATTTAAGATCACTTAAAGTACGGGTTTCCAAACCAGATAAAGGTGGTACCCTGACTATCATGGACCATCATGAATATGTGAAACAAATGAGGGACATTTTAGCAAGGGAGGCTTACCAAGTAGCCTCCCTTAATGAAATAAATACGGCGTACCGACAGATAAATATGTATTTGAATGATTTTTCATAACAGCTAGAATTGAAGCCAATGTCTTCAACTACATGACCATGCCTTACCCTAAAATCCCAAGACTATTCGGGATATCCAAGCTCCATAAGGATCAAACCAATCCACCAATGAGACCTTTAGTGGATGGTCGAGATTCAGTCACTTATCCATGTGTGAAAGTAATGGATGCTATTCTGAAAATACCTGACAAGTGAGAGTCAAGTCTGTAAAGACTCATGATCATTTTTAAAGAAAGTTAATGAACTTGATTACAGCGAGAACTATTATTTTCTCATGACAGATGTAAAAGACCTCTATACATCTATCCCACATTTGGAAGGAATCGAATTAATTATGGAGATGTTAAGGAAGAAAAGAGCCCCTGATTCAGAAATTTTCACTTCTATCTGAGTTGTTGGACATTGTTCTATCAAATAACTATTTTGTTTTTGAGAATGACTTCTACTTGCAGAAAATTGGGGTTGCCATGGATTCCCCTTGTGGAGCCAGTTTGGCAAACCTAGTAATGGCATTCTGGGAAACAAATTTTGTATTCAATATGGAGGAATGCAAGAACCTGATTTTGTTTTATACTCGGTTCTTGGATGACATTTTTATTATGCTGAAAGGAGATTTTGTAGAAGCTAATAGATTAGTAGATTACTTTAATAATATCACATCCTTCCTGAAATTCACTCACACTTTTGATAGTGATGAAATAGCATACTTAGATATTAATCTTAGAAAAGATAGGGGGAGAAAACTTGTCTAGAATTTTTAGGAAAAGTACTTATTCCAACTCATTTCTCTATTATTCCAGCTGCCACCCTTACCATCAAAAATGCTTGGTCGTTAAGGGCCAACTGGTAAGGGTGGCTAGAATTATCACTTTGAGTAGAGACTTTGAGTTGGAATGTGAATTACTAAGGAACATGTTTTTAGCTCGAGACTACCTCAGTGATCTAATAGACTCACTTATGGAAGAGGTTCAGAGTAAGAGAAGGTCAGGCTTTTACACCCTCATTTTGAGTTTGGGAGGGGTACCAACATAAATATCTAAAGAAAAGTGCAGGTTAGACTTTAATGTGGATAGTCCAGTTACAGAAGATGATTTCACCTTGAGCCTAGTAGCTACCTAAAATGTGGATAGCCATTTTGTACAGAATTTGGTTAAAAAAAACTGGGAATGGCTTAGACACGACCTGACCTTACTCAGTACTTTAGGTACTTCACCCAAAATGATGTATAGGAGAGGATGTAACATCAAGAACCTCTTGGAATCTCATAGACCACAATTGGTAAAGTTTATTGGGATGTTTAAGTGTGAATCCTGCAACTTTTGTAAATTCATTGAGGTAGGAAACACATTTGAGGTGAACGACCATGTCTTTAGATTAAAAGATAGATATAATTGTAATACCAAATTAGTAGTATATTTACTGAAGTGCCAGTCTTGTCCAGTATTTTATATAGGCAAGACTGAGCGTAAGTTCCAGGAGTGAGTGTACGAACACCAGTACACTATCAATAAAAAGAAAATGGAGATTGCATTGGCTAAACATATATGAATATTTCCAAACCATAAATTTAATTTCAGGATTATTGACCATGTCAAATACAACATTAGGGATGGTCCCATCTCCCTAAGACTTGAAGAACTTAAACTTTACTGGCAAATTCACCTCAATGCATACTATTACCCAAGTATTAATGACATGTGCTCAATTAGATGTCTACTTAAATTGAAAAGTTTAACTAGATGACAGAATCTCCCTTCTAGCTATGTAACACAAAAGTTATTTTTATAGTAATTTTATATTATCATGAATAATATTCATCTCTAATAGTAACTTACTTTAGTAAACATGATACCAGGGTATTCAGCCTTAATTCTCCTTAAGGTCATAGTTAGATTGTGTATTTTTTTATATTTTTTTATATTATTTTTATATAATGAATGCCATATTGTGGAATAAAGTGAATGGCATAGCATAGTATGAATGCTATAGTTTTAGTAATACGGTCATCATAGTTAGTTAAAATTATGTACTAACATCAAGTTAATTTCTTGCATGGTAATTTTAGTCACTGTTAATGGCACCTAAATTTATTTCTCGAACTGCCAGCTGAGTTATATTTTTTTGGGCTAGGCAATTAGCTATGAACCAGTATGAAATGGTTGTAGTAAAAACAGTTTGTAGTGTAGAATTTCAGCAGTGTAATAGTAATTCCTTATAGGTAACCTTATTATTTCATATATTTATTTGTTCTTGTTGTTTAAAGTATACCCATCAGCATACTTTATTTTTAAACCATAGCTTCAATCTTCCTTGTTCATGGTTGTCAGCATTGTTTTAGTTTTAAACAGTATTTTTTCCATAGTGTGTAGAACAGGAAGAGTTAACTATTGTTGCTGATGTCATCACAGCATGTGAGCTGACAGGCTCAAGCACTTCCCGTTATTTTATTTAACTGAAACTTATACCTTGAATGTTTGCATCTGAAGAAGTTTGATTTTATTAAACGAAAATCACTTTATGCACTTTAAAACTACTGGTTGCTTTCTGAAGCCATTTTTTCAATCTTAGTAGTTTATTTAGTGTTTTTTCAGCAAACTTCATAAGTTGTTAAGCATGGTGACTGTGTTTTGCCTGTTTTAGGATTGTCTAAACGATTGTCTATGCAGTGCAGGCTGTGTAGTAGAGCTTCACCCTCAAGGGTAATACAAACAAGCTGTAAGTAAATCCTGAGTTACCGATTGCCAGGTAGTGATTATTAGTATGTAATAAATCAGTCTTTGCACCTGACTGGAGATGATGTCATTTTGTATAAGATCATAGCGGCATGAGAGATAGTGTGTGTGTGTTTCAAGAATGGGCTGATATTACTTTAAAATGCAATATTCACATGCCCATGCATTTACATATATCAGAAATTGAGCTTTATAGCTTTTTGTAAGGCAATATGGGACTTCTTCCTGACAAAGCAGTCATTTGCCATATTTTCTGTCTGTCTGTCTGTCCAAGAGACAGCACAGTGTTTATTAGACATGTTTTTTCTAAAGATAGTGCTGAAACTTGGATACGTGATAGACAAAACTAAATGCTTTTATTGGTGGTAAATTGCAGTTAGCACAACAAAAATATTCATTGAGCAGATAGTCCCAAAGCATTATAACTAGATGCCAGCAAGTTTTGAAAAGTAAAGTAAGTGGAAAAATACAAAAAAAAAATACAAACATTTTGAGTGAAACCTGCTGTTCAAAAGGAAAGTTTCCCATGTATTGTATTCTGCTACACCTATAACAGTATATAAGTAAAAAAGACAAAAAAAAATAACAACAGCTACACTCAATTTCTTAATGCTACATTATCCGTTGAAAGAGATACAAGCTACCAAGATTCACTGGATGTGCATTTGTGCTTAATCATGGTTAGTAGGTAGAGCAGGGGTGTTCCAGATATCTACAGAAACATTAGAACCATTATACAATGATATTATTTACAAAGGGAACAAAGGGAACAACGTACACACACTCACATATTATATATATATATATATCAATAGATATAGATATATAGATTGTATTGATATATATGATATATGTATATCTATATATACACAGAGAGAGAGAGATACACATACTTACATATATCATATGATTATGCATATATATATATATATATATATATATATATATATATATATATATATATAGGTTCAGTTTATAATCCTGAAATCCTGCAATATCGAATTTCAGAATTTCGAGATCATAAAGCCGAAACCTTAAAATCCCGAAACCCCAAAAGCGTGAATTTCAAAATCACAACTTCTACACTAATCATACACCACACACATACACATACCTTCCCCCCACACACAAACACACAAACCTATACTACATACACATGCCGCCCCACCCACCCCTACTTAAATATACTAACTCCAATGTCGCACTACACAGACAAACACACGAAAACACCACCATGCAAGCTACATTCCCCTCACACATACATCATAGTAATAAAACACACTGACACAAACTAAAGCCCCTAACCAAAACCCTTAAACATAAATACTTACCTGAATCTCCAGCTATACATTCACACACTGCAACACCAGAACCACTAACTGAACATCTCCGGACTTTGGGATTTTGAAATTTGTGCTTTTGGGGTTTCGGAATTTTGAGCTTTCTATATATATATAGATATAGATATATAGATATACATGATATATGTGTATCTATATATACAGAGAGAGAGAGAAATACACATACATATATCATATGATTATGTAGTTCCCGTTCACAAGATCAAATGGATGGAAGCTCAAAATTCATAATCTCAAGACCAGAATCTCGAACTTCCATTCACTCAAAATTGTGAATGGGAGCCTTAGGTTTAAAAAAAATAAAATGTTAACTTACTTTATTGCAGGGGGCCGGTCCCCCTGTACCCTAGCAATTTAAATGTGAATGTTCCATGACCGCACAATAGCGGAGGAATGGAAAATCTTCCATTTTGAGCTTACGCGTATAGCGCAGAATGGCAAATTTCCCTTTTCTTCACTATAGTGCAATCTCGGAGTAGTTATATTTAAGTAGGGGGGTGTAGGGGGTGCATATACATATACATACATACACAAATATATGGTTGGAGTGTTTAAGAGCAAATAGTCATATGATGAATTACAAACTGTTTATACAGCTCCCACCATCTAAGTGATGCTCTAATAATGCAGCGAGTGAGCCCGACTTGAACCTGGAAAAAGTTTTTAATAACAGAACTTTCCACAAAGTTGTAAAACCAAAATGTAAAAACCACAATGTTAAGCGTTTTCATCTGTAGATACAGACTTCTTCAGAACTTCTAACTCCTGACCATGGATGCTGTAGGTTTTCCCACTCCAAGTGAAATTTGTCCTTGATTGAGTAATCTCTGGGTAAATCATGCCCACTGTGCAGCTGCAGAGTGATAATTAGTGTACTCATTCTAGCTTTTTACTGTTCTGTTCTGTTCACTTCAGCTTAAAGATATAGAGTGTTTCTCTAGATGGCATAAGGCCAACATTCTCTTCTGTTACACTGGTAGAATGCATGTCAGACCATTCTACAGCCTCAACATACAGACAGTAGAGAGTCAAGTTTTACAAGGGCTAAGGAAGGGCGATGAGCTCAAAGTATCATTCATGAAGTAATTTCCTGGATATCTATAAATAACTCTTAGGCAGGGATTTATAGGCAAGTGGTATTCAGTTATGTAGCACTGAATCACAGGCATCCTATACAGTGTCATGGCCCATAGCTGCTTAGATATGAATCAGTGTTCATATTGTACATGTATTCAGTATGCATAGAAAGTTAGAGGAGCTGCATTATGACAGAGAAATAGGAGGAGTGAACAACAAACATGCTATGGGAGTGATACACAAGCCAGGATAACACAGTGATGAGGAATCTGGGAGTGTGCATGGCAGATGCCCCACCAGCCCAGAGCCAAATCCATTTAGACATCATTCACCTTTGTGGATGATATAATGTGCAGTCTGTTCATTTGATGGAGTAATATTCATGGCTTGCTGGTCATGTAACTCAACCAGCTATGCCAGGAGGCACTCCATGGTCACAAGGTGGTCATCCAGCTGTCAGTACACCTCAGAAGACACCAATCTACTCATGTGATGCTTTTGCTTTTCTCCTTAGTTGTGGCTATAGAGGTCACCAGTGGGTTCCCCAAGCTTCATTCAGTAGAATGCTCTCTGTCCCCTGCTAAAAGGCAGGCCAAGGGCCCACTGGTCTCCTAGCATCAGAGACATTGACTGGTGTATGCTGAGGCAACACCCATCTTAATTATTTAACAACAACAGCAAGATCTGAGGGAAGAAAAAAAGGAGAACTCATTAGTATACCCATGTTTCATATATTATGAGAATAGTAAATATCTCAACAAGTAGCAGATTTTCCTTTAGTGCAGACAGTTATGGGTTCCCAGAGCAGGCAGTTGCATTACAAAATGAGGGGGAGCTGCTCTCCTGATTGTACTGTCCTTTGACTAAGATGTTAAAATGAGGACTTGTCTGCCTCTGTTGCTGATAGCTTAGCTTAGTTGAAAGATCACATTGCACCAAAAATAATAGATGTTGCCTTATTTATTTATATTTTCATTATTTACACTTATTTACATTATTTACACATTCATATTCATAACATATATCTTGTCATGTTATTTCATTTTTAAACCTTAACACAGAATATATAAAGAAAACAACATTTATCTCCATTTTCATCATTTCAAGAAAAAGAAAACACAATTTTATTTTCTAAGCCAACATCAGCTATGTTTTACATATTTTATTTATCTCCCCATCCTTTCTTCTGCAACCATATTTTTATTTCATCTGGCATATTTTTATCATCTCTATTTTTATTGTAAAATAAACCATCACATCTTATTTTCCTAAATCTCTCGATTGTTACAAACAGATATTGTCTCATTTTTCAGTTTCTGTGTTTTTTCTAATATAGTTTTTTTATCCTTCACAATAATATTCCTTGTTATCCATAACCAAAACGTTTTTTTTTTTTTTTGCATTATAAAAATGTCATGTTATGTCTTCTTCATTACATTAATTACACAGTCTTTTTTCCAGTATGCTGTATTTCATATTACTTTTAACTGGTAACTTATCCAGCAACATTTTTCACTGGAAATCCCCATTTTCATAAAATTTTTCAAACCTTTTCATCTATCCTTTACATCATTTCTTACATAGTTTTAATTCCTTCCAAGATTATACCATATGATGTTTCTACAAAATATCGGTATATCATATTTTTTTTCATCAATCTCATTTATTTTCATCTTCAGTAATTTTATTTTATTCTCATGTTGTTTTCCTTCTACCTGTTCTTGTTTACGACTTGTTTTCCCTCCTTCATATTTTCATATATCTTCCTACCTTACATATAACATTTCCCCATCATTTACAACTCTCTCGCTCTTTTGCCTTCTGTATTACCCAGAAAAAAATGTTTATATGCTAAGTACACCACATGATTTTTCTTTTTTAGATTCAAACCTTCTCCTTCTTTTTTGGTATATATCATCCTCTTTTCTCTGGATTCATTCTTTCTCCCCAAATAAATTTATAAATTTAAACACACACACACACACACACACACACACACACACACACACACACACACACACACACACATATATATATATATATATATATATATATATATATATATATATATATATATATATATATATATATATATATATATATATACACACACATACAGATAGAAAGATATATTAATAGCACCTTATTCTCTACTTTAGCTGGAAACATATACACTTTTTTTAAATCATAGATTAAAACTTATCCACCATGATGTCATTTTCTTATTTCTTCCAAAATTATTTTCCTTTGCTCTATTACTTTTTCATACACTCCATATTTGACCGCTAATACATTTATTTCCTTCCTAGTATAATATATTCCATTTATTTTCCTAGCTTCTTCAAACTCTTTACTTTTTGTCTTATTTAATAGTAATCCAGCTTTAATAACTCATATCTTATTTTTAGTTATAATCATTAAATCATCTGCATGTTGACAAAAAGTTGGTACTATAACAACTTTTCACATCTCCCATTTCTTTCACTTCACACATACATGTTTGAATTACTGCATTCATTACCAGTACAACCAGACACATACTTAATGGTCAACCTTGTTTCACTCCTCTCTTAAATGTTTATCTTTTCTGATCCAACAATTAACCACAACGTTTGCCCATGACATTTCATAGCATATTTTGTAACATTCAGTTTTTTCTCCTATCTTACATTCTGTAGAATCTTCCATGTTGCTTCATGACTAAACTTATCAAATGCCTTTGCTACATCACGTCACTAGACTTACTTACTTATTTTCTTTCAATATCATGCCAGTTACTTCTTTTACAATTATTAACATTTCCTTTGCCTCTCTGCTTTTGATTTAGAAAACCCCCTCTTTTATAATTTTATCTACAACTTTTTGTATCCTTTTTGTATTTTCTGATAAATAGTTTCTAATTTATATAGGTTAGGTTCATACTAGGCTATCTGCTCTGTTGAGCAGTGACACTGAGGTAATAAGATTGTGTTATCTGGTTCCAGTTCTTTATATTTTTTTTTCATATTTTTTTCATATAAACTTTATTACTCCATCACAAATCCTTTTATTTGTTATGCCTTTCTCTAAACATTTATTGAGTACTTTACAGAATATTCATTTCTCATTTTCATATATATCTTTATAATAGTCAAAGTCTGATACATCTATCTATGGTGCTAATTCTCCCCTTCCTTTTTTCATTATTTCTTCCAGTTTTTCTCATAGTAATCTCCTTTTCTTGAGAATTCTTAACATTTTTTCAACTACTTTAACAATCCACACTTCATTTTATACTATTTTATTTTGATGCATTCTACCCACAGACTTTCTCAAAATGTTCATTATTTCTTTCTGACTATATTAAATATTTCCTTCTTTGTCAAGCATTGCATCCATTCTTCCTCTTCTTATTTTTACCTCTTTTCTCCCGAAAGGGGAAAATTATTTTTTTCTGTAAAAAACTTTGTCTTTTAACACTTTCACTGTTTTTTTCATATATCTTTATTACTATTTATCTTATTTTGTCACCACATTATTCTAATACTTCTTCATTTCTTTTTATGATTTCATTATATAGTCTCTTATTCCTTTGCTTTACTCTTTCTACAATCAAAAATATTTTCTGGTATTTTTCTTCATAAGTCCTCCAGCAATCTGTCCAGGTTTCATGATGTACACTCATTGTCTTGTGATGTTTGCATAAAACCATATATTCCTTTTTATCTCATCTATTTTGACAATCGCCACAATCTTTTTATTTACTGCCCTTCTTTTATTACATCTGTCTTATCTCCTAGTCTAGACCATACCAGTCTATGATCAAAACAATGCAGCCATTTCTACATTAATCATTATTTCTTTCATCTTTTGAATGCACCATATAATTTACCTCATTTCTCAAAATTATCCTTCTATATGTGCATTCTTTATTTTCTTTCCTATTTTCAACCCTCTACATCTTATTTTTTCTCCTATTACTTTAATATCTTGTGTCATTTCCCCCTCCATTCTCAAATTACTGTCAACATCTTGACCATAGTAATACACATATTTCATATGACAAAGATTTTAAGTTCCACAAACATCTTTTTCTTGTCTGTCATCTGTCATATTTTTCCGTCATAAACTAGTTATCCTTACACATCTTTCCATTTTCATTATATCACATACTACTAGTCTTCCAGGTAACACTACCATCACATTCCAATCTTCTTATCTCTTTACTTAAAATAATTGCAGTTCATGAACACACATTACTCCACACTGAGTTTATAATCTTTTTACTCTATACTGCCTCGACTATTTTCTCTTTTTCTTCCTTCCACATCTCGTATTTAAGAAACATATGATATCCATCCTTATTTTTTTACTACTCAGTCATGACCATGCCTCTAATATATTTTCAATATATTTTCAAATTTTGTTTACACTTAGTGCCAATATTCTTTAGTCAACTCTTTCCTTTGTGTGTATCTTTTTTATTTCCGGTTTTTATTTCTATTTTCCTCCTTCATACCCCTTCAACTGATGTAACATCAGTTTCTTCTTGTTCTCCTGTCTCAAAATCTCCTTCTTCTCCTTCTGAAATTCCTATCTGCTTTTATCTTGCACTGTAATACTTCTTGTTGTTAAAACATTTCATATCTGATTCCCGTTATCCTTCTCCATATAAGGTACATTTTCTTCTTCAGTTATCTCCCCATAACACTTTCTCCACCAATATCTTTAGTTATATTTTCTCTCAGATTGTCTTTCTTCTCATATGTTATCTTCTTCTTCTTCTTACCTTTCTTTTTCTAGTAAAAGACAATCAAATCAAAAATGTCAAAACATATTTCATTGCCTACTGTTAATGCCTATAATCCTTTGTGGTATGTCCCCTTTCCCTGCATTGAGCACATCTTCTTTTACTACAGTCTTGTACCAAGTGCTTCTCACCCCCCCCCCCCTTTAGACTGATGCCCATATTTATTTTTCGTTTACTGGGAAAGTCAGACTTGGAACAAAGCCAATTTTCAGCAGAGGTCCAGGGAGAAACACTCCAGATGCATTTCTTTATAACATGGCAGGAAACCAGAGCACCCAGAGAAAACCCACACGAATGCAGAGAGGACATGCAGACTCTGCACAGAGGGCATTCCTGCTGAGAATTGAACCAGGCAACTTCTTGCTGTGAGGCGGCAATGCAATGACTACACCAGTGCGCCATCAATATCTCACTGTTCCCTGGTTCCCATTCACAGTTAAAACATTTGAAATATGCTGCATTTTCACTCCAAGTCTAAATCTTTCTTTCATCATGCATTCATACATTGGGCGGATTCACGAAGGCTTGCATGGAGTCTAAGAGTAGAGTAAGACTCCATGCAGCCAACATGTCCGCCGAGCGATCCAGGAGCAGCCGGTAGGGGCGTGCAACAGAGCTCCTAAAACGACTCTTACAAGGACAGGGCTAGGATATGTAAATTACCTCAATTGCAGGCGAAAGATATGCAAATTAGGTAAATTTGTGATCCAGGAAAGCCGAACCTGTCCGAGTAAGAGCAGTGTTATTTGCAGACATGTACTCCGTTGACAACTAATTACGGTTTTACAAATAGCAAAATGGAGCCGTGACAACTCTAAAAAAAGGATGCATCCTGTTGAGGAAGCATGCCAATGGCCAAAAATACAGCCACTGGCAATGTTCACTGATGCAAAATTAAAATAAAATACATTTTTTTTTATCCCGATTGCCGATGTTTAAGCGTAGCGCAGTGCGGCGCAAACACGCTGCGCTCTAAAAACCAGAAAACCAATAATTAAAATCCACAAATGTGGATTTTATAGTAATCCCTAATATACAATGCAAGGGAATGGCAGTCCGAAGACAACATGGCTACCGAGTAAAGGTTGCTAAGGGGGGAAGCTCAGTCTAAGAGATGTAACCAAGCATTAGCAGGCAATCCTATGCAAATGAAGGTAAGGATAGTGAATCCCAAGTTTACATAGCAAAAGAGCTCAGTCAGTGGAGTGTAGGAGTAGGATAAGGGGAGTATCAGAGTAGAAGATAGGTGACATTATGAGGGGGGTATGTCTGAAAGAAGTGAAGCTCATTGGAGTAGAGTGGCATGTGTCTGCTGTCCGTTACTCATCACTGGAAGAGGTGTGTCAACAGGTACCCTAGCTAAAGGCAAAAAATTGAAGGCGTATGCCGTGAACAACACTAAAGTTTCCTGTAGAAGTGCCTGCAACGTGTATGCGCGCGTGTGCGCACCTGTAAAACCGAGTATGTGTGCATGCATGTGCACCTGTGTGCACGCGTTTAAGCCGAAGTAAGCAAGTGTAAGATTGTTGATACCTGTGTAAGTGCATTTGCGCCTGTGTGCATGCGTTTTAGCAAGAGTAAGCAAGTTGTAGTCCGTGTAAGCATGTGTGCGCATGTGTGAGCTGGTGTGCGCGTGTTTGCGCTTGTGTGTGTGGTGCTGCCCCCCTGAGGAAACAGAAAGGGAAAAGGAAGCACAACAAATAGTAGGAAGTTAACCAGGGAGTACTAGCAGAGCTAGCAGGTGAAAACAATCCGAATCAGGCAATTACACAGGCAGTACACTAGTCCAGCCCAGCCCAGCACTTAAATCTCAGCAAACAACTTTCCACTATGTTTTTCTCAGAGACACTGTAACACTGCAGTAAGCTAATAGAAGTGAAAACTGAAAAAGCTTTACTGAGACAAAAAAATGTTAGGGGCTGCCATTGCTGTTATAAGGCGACATATGCAACATGCTGAGGGTGGTGACAATGCGAATGTTGCTGAGCAACCCACAGTGAGGAGACAGAGAAGAGTGTACAGGGCCAGGGTAACCTACCAAGGGCTACATGAGCTGGAGATAGTGGAGCTGTAAAGAGTGAACAGAAGCCTCATGCAGCAAATTGTTGAGCTGTGCAGGCCATGCCTCATACACAGAACCAACAGAGGGGAACCAATCCCAGTGGAAACCAAGGTATGTGTTGGCCTAAGAATATTAGCAGCAGGTACCTTCCAGAGACCATCTGGTGATATGATGGAGATTTCACAGGCATCAGCATCCAGGGTACTGCACCAGTTCCTGAATGCCATGTCAGCACATGTCGGTGATCATGTATATTTCCCCAATTCCTGTGAGGTATTGGCTAGCAATATGCGTCTCTTCCAGCAAATAGCCGAATACCCTGAGGTAGTGGGTGCAATAGACTACACGCACATATGCATCAAAGCACCAGCTGGTGAGCGGGATAGGGTCTACTATAACCACAAGGGTTTCCCCTCCATCAACTGCCAGGTCGTGTGGAATGCCCAGGGCATAATAATGAATGTGTGTGCTGGCTGCCCTGGAAGCTACCATGACTCCCATATCTGGCATCTGACACAGCTGTATCAGGCATTTGCCAATGGGGACATCCCTCATGGTCACCTAGTGGGGGATGCTGAATATGCACTCGAGCCGTGGCTGATGACACCCATCAGAAATGTACACACACCTGAACAGGAACGCCATAATGAGGCACACACACAAACACAAAATGTAATCGAGCATGTATTTGGCTGCTCAAGTCACGGTTCTGGTGCCTGGACACATCTGGTGGAGCCTTGCAGTACTCACCAACTACATGTACCCAAATAGTCATGGTATGTGCTATGCTAAATAATATGATCCTGTGAAAACAGCTGCAGCAGGAGCAGCATAGGGCCGGGCCAAACAGCCCCCCCACTATTGCTAAGGCCATCACAGGCAGAGCGTGGCTCAGAGGAGGAACAACCTGAGCCTGCCCCAGTAGGCAGAACCAGGCATGCCCAGTATGCTTTGGCCTTGGCAAAGAGGCAACGCATAGCATATACACTGGCTCAGTAGGAACCCTGGAAATTATACCTCACTCTGACTCTCACATATAGTAAAAGGGATGCCTAACTTGACACTACCTGTTAACAAACATGTATCGGGAGTGTAATATGTGCATCCAACATAGGCGGCCCTGTAGCACCACCTGAGGCATGATTGCCATGTGTCAAGCAATATAAAGCAGTGCTAAACAGCTCTTACCACTATTTAGTATATGTAAACAGAATTGCACACACTAAGTAGCACAACTTTTGTATGGTCTGACCTTACCAATGAGGGATATACCTCTGGTGTGGAACATAGAGTCCCCATGTTGGTGATGATCATGTCCCATATGTTTTCCCCTCTTGTGGGTGTGATGACCAGTTGTGCCATAGCATTTGAGTCTATAAATCCTAGCAACTGTTGTGCAAGGGTGTTGGTGCTTGAGTAGTATTCCCAGTCAATGTTTGTGTATTTGAAGTCACCCAATATAATGGTGTTTGGAGAGACCTTCATATTCTCCAGTGTTCCCAGGAATACTGAGTGGTGTTCCTGAGTTCGGGAGGGTGGTCTGTAGCAGTCTACAAACTGAAAGGCAGTTTGGGCCACTGTTAGTTGCACATGTATTGTCTCTGATGCTTCATGCAGTGCTACTAACCTGGAGGTGTGTGTATGTGTGATGTATATGGATACTCCCCCTATTTTTGTTGGCCGGTCAGAGTCTTGTGTCTGAAAAGCATGGTATGAAGTAAAACCTGGTAGTGCTGGTGTGTTTTTGGGAGCCTAAACCAGGTATCTGTTACTGCACAGATATCGACAGTCTCCATACTGAGGAGAGTCCTGAGTGTGTGCATTCTGAGGGTTAGACATCTGTTGTTGAACAGCATTCCCCTTAGTTTCTTTTACCTTGTAACATCTATGGAGGTGGGTTTGTCTTCTGAGCCTTGCTTAAAAAGGCCACTATGGGGGTGGCAAGAGCCTTAGCCAGTATTTGAAAGCCTAGGGGTGACAGGTGCAAGCCGTCCATAGCGAAGCTACGTGGCATGTCAAGCATGTCATCCCAGGCTGACAGACACTGGATCCCCTTTGAATGACACCAATATGTTAGCCAACTGTTAAAAGTGATCAGTTTGTCTGTATACTGTGACATCATTCTTGGTGAGGGTAAGATGCTACACAAGGTCAGGGTCATACTGGCCTAGGCTACATGATCAGAGAGCTCCTCTATGTCTCTTGTCATGTAGTCCAGGGAGGAACGACTGAGGGTTTTCACACCAGCATGGACAATGATGGAGCCATATCTGTACTTGCTTTGGAGTGACCTGAGTGCATGTGTTATGTGGCAGATCCTGGCACCCGACAGACAGCTCAAAGTGACCTTCTCCTTGTTCAGCCTGGTGAGTGGGACGTCAGTGTGTCTGACAATAAGAGTCACCTATTACAAGTGTATTAGGTGTGTTGTTTAGCCCTAATGGCAGTGACTGTGTGGCACACTGACTTTGTGAACTATGTGATATGTGGGTATTGTTGTGGGGTAGCAGTTGTTTGGGCATCTGCTTTGGATGTCTCTGCTGCTTAGGCAGAGTTTATTTAGAGCCTCCGAGTATGTTTTTGTGTGGTAATATATTTGGTTTGCTGTTGCTATAGGTCTATGTGAGACTGGATTTGTGATGTGTGTGGTTACCTTCACCACCTGATAGACTGTGCCAGTCACGGGTCGAGAGAGCTCAGCCTCCTGTTTGTCTATATAGTTGCATCTCTCACATATATCTGAGTTTGTTGGGAGGAGGACAGGGTTGTCTGTGTACATAAGGCAGTTGTAACAATGCGTCAAAATCCCAATATGCACCAGCTGGACTGGAGAGTACACACGAAACCGACCTTTGGACATGCCAGGATATTATGATGACATACTCTGTTGACTGATCACAAAGGATTAGTAGTGTGTTAAGTGTGTAAAAGAGTATAACAGGGGTTTAGTGGTCAGGTTTATCGATGTTTTGGAAAGATTATCTGCGAAGGAGTACAGACAGAACCATGACACCTCCTTCAGCTATGTCATAAATAGCAATGTACACTCATATATGTCCTGAGTCAGGGCCAACTGTACCTGACTGACAATGCCAACATCCTGTCAGACAGGCCCATACATACATACCCACCTCCCACTGACAAAAGGCCCTATCATCATACCAGGAGATATTACATGTAGTATGGGTAAACAGCTCCTCCCAAAGCCGAAAAAATGACATCACTTGGATAACATTGTTTCCCCATATGTGTCATAAGTGAACTACAGAACAAACAGACCCTGCACCTGAATAGTCTGTTGAGCCTCACCCTCTCTACAGAATCTTAAACTGTTGAATGTGTTACAGTAACATATGGCACACCCCACAAGTGTTGGTGCACAACAGACCATGGGAACTATAGTCCTATAAGCCTATGAAATCTGAACTGCTAGGCCATGGAGTCCATCATGATTGCAGTCAGAAACAGAGCTATTGGAAGCCGACAAACACACAATCCAACGAACTGTGGTATGTTAATGGGCAGATCATGTTTCCCAAACCTGCTAGACTGTTTTCAAGGCAGCCACCCAGGACATAGATCACTGAAAGGAGCTACACACGTCCCATATAGACTTTGAATAGCCCTTTATCAACATCCCAGACACATGTCGTATCCACAGAACCAACAATTTGTGCATAAATATGTATTTTCATATGAAGGAATGGCAATTTGTCCACAGATAGAGCACACAAGCTAAGAATTGTGGAGTCCTGTTCAAGCTGTTAACACCTGCTGACCCACATGGTTCATTCCTGGGATTGCATAAAACAAAGTGCACACACATTACCATGTCCAGTCTGATGATGTCAGCATCCTACAAATATAGCAGGAGAATAGAAATCACCTTGCAAAGCATATAGCGTGCCGTGTTAATGCATATCTTTCTAGTATCATAAAATAGTTAGGTAGAGGTTTGAATCCTGCAATGGTTGGGTGTGGGTGTGGCGGTATGTGTGATTACCTTTGAGAGGAGTGGCCTTTTTGGAGACTGTGAAAACACATTAAAAGAGGTGAATTCCTCTTTGGCAAGTCTGATGATGTCAGTATCCCACAAATACAGCAGTGGAAATGAAAACTCCCAATAAAGCATATAGCGCGTTGTGTTAATGCGTATTTCTCTAGTATCATCACATAGTTAGGTAGGGGTTTGAATCTTGCAATTGCTGAGTGTGTATGTGTGTGTGTGACTTCTTTTGAGAGGAGTGGCCTTTTGGAGACTGTGAAAACACATTAAAAGAGGTGCATTCCTCTTTGGCAAGTCTGATGATACCAGTATCCCACAAATACAGCAGTGGAAATGAATGCTCCCAGTAAAGCATATAACACATCGTATTAATGTGTATCTCTCTAGTATCATAACGTAGTTAAGTAGGGGTTTGAATCCTGCTGAGTGTATGTGTGATTTCCTTTGAGAGGAGGAGACTGTGAAAACACATTAAAAGAGGTGAATTCCTCTTTGGCAAGTCTGATGATGTCAGTATCCCACAAATACAGCAGTGGAAGTGAAAACTCCCAGTAAAGCATATAGTGCATCGTGTTAATGCATATTTCTCTAGTATCATAACATAGTTAGGTAGGGGTTTAAATCCTGCAATTGCTGTGTGTGCGATTTCCTCTGAGAGGAGTGGCCTTTTTGGAGACTGTAAAAACACATTAAAAGAAGTGAATTCCTCTTTGGCAAGTCTGATTATGTCAGTATCCCACAAATACAGCAGTGGAAATGAAAACTCCCAGTAAAGCATATAGCGCATCGTGTTAATGAGTATCTCTCTAGTATTATAACATAGGTAGGGGATTGAATCCTGCAATTGCTGTGTGTGTGTCATTTCCTTTGAGAGGAGTGGCCTTTTTGGAGACTGTGAAAACACATTAAAAGAGGTAAATTCCTCTTTGGCAGATCTGATGATGTCAGTATCCCACAAATAAAGCAGTGGAAATGAAAACTCCCAGTAAAGCATACAGTGCGTTGTATTAATGTATATCTCTCTAGTATCATAACATAATTAGGTAGGGGTTTGAATCCTGCAATTGCTGAGTGTGTGTCTGTGACACTGCTGATCAATGTGTTGTGGATTTTGCTTTAACTACTGCATGACATATCAGTAAAACAACAGTATGTGCATTGCACACTTCAGGTATCTGTGTGGCAAATACATATATGTACATGTGACCTCAATTGGTAACTGTGTGGCCAAGACATATATGTACATGTGACCTCAATCACTTCATAGGTATGAAGTCTGCTTTCAACACAAATATGTCTGTTGGTGCTGCTGCTTCTCAGACCATAGGTCACATATGTATGTATGTGACAAGTCCAGCCACTGTAGTGATATGTGCCCTAGGTATCTGTGTCACACACACACATGACAGTTTCTATAGAATAGTGTGAGTGAGGGTTTATGCCTGGGGCATATGTCAGACATGTTCAAACACAACACAGTCTGTCAATAATGGACATTCATTATAGGTGCACAACAACTCCGTGGATATGCATACAGACCCCTTATTGCTTATGTGATACACTGAGGGACATCAGCATACCTTTGGGAATATGAATATCAAAGGACAGATGACATCACATGTAGCTGTATGTACACATCGGTACCCCTGCTACATGTTGTGGGCTACTACCAATGTGGTACTGTCAGATACTATGTATAGTAAATGTGGATGACTATGCTATAGTTGGCTCATAGCTTCACAGCATGGGTTTGTCAACAGGTATCTGTCTGTATGACACCCTTCTGGAGGATGTGTCTAATCTGGAGAATGGATTGTAGGCCACTGTATGCATTACCAGATGTGGACGGACATATCCCTACTGTGTCTGCTTGTACCTAGGACGGCCACTTGCCAAACAGGAGTGGTCATGGGAATGTGTGGTGGTCAATACCACTGGTAACTGGTATAGTACAGTACCGGAATGATTCAAATGCTACTGTGTATCCTACAGCTGTGTGTCAGTTGTCAAGACATCATCTAACAATTGGTTAAAATCAGGCTGTTGAGGTTATGTACACTACCAGAATGCAAACCAATGACCGATATTAACAGTATCACCCACAGCATAGTGTCATACCATGTCATACACACATGTGTACCCAAGTTGTGACATATGTGTAGTAAAATGCATACTGGACACCAGTAGGAAACATGAAGTGTTAACACTGTGTAATACAGGGCATGTCACCCTTCCCATGTGTCCACCATGCATGTACATGCAGAGAGGGCACCTCCACCATGTTCACAAATGTACACCTTGAAATCTGTACTGCACACATCACACACGTAACGTCCACTCACCAACACATGCTGCCAGTACCACACACATCAGCCAAGTGGTACATGGGCGGACAATCCATGTTTGGAATTAACACTGGTGTAAACAATACTACATTGATAATCATAGCTTTGATGCATCATGCCTGCTCAGATATACCTACAAGGATATCATTACACTTTACTGTTGACAACATGCTAACATTGCTACACTGCTATTAGGTCACTCTGTGCATCATCACCATGTTAGCCTGTTCCTGCATCAATGTCACAGATGACAGGACATGGCACAGTTTCATCATATGCACAGGATGTATTATTGGTTTGCCAGAGCCCGACAATGACCCATCCAATCGACATGTATGTGTGTGTGTGTGTGTCTGAGGGACAACAGTACAGTATGGGTCAGTGTTGATGTAATGTGTGTGTGTATGTGTTAGCCCTAGGTGTTGGTTTTAGGTGTGTGTGTCTGCATGCACACAGTTCCTCCTTGTGGCTGCCAAGTATGGGAGGTTGTGGGACAGCCACTGACTGTACCAGCCAGGCTGTACAGATCACTGTCTCCGGCCACGGACACAGTACCTGTGCCTGGCAGGGGTGACACAGACAGTATCGGGTACTAAGCCAGACTGGGTACTATCATCAGAGGCAGAGGGATGTTGACTGGACCCATGTCCCTGCTGGGACTGGCCAGAGCCACGTGCATGTGGTCGTCTTGGACGGTCTACTGACAGCCCAGCCACAACATTGCTGGGGCTGGTACTGCCACTATGGGAGTGGCTGGGACTTGTGTGTCATCTGTGACGACTGCCAGCTGATGATGTTGCTGGCATACATCCATGTCGACATCTCAGCCGTCCTGCACTGTCCTGGCACATGGACATTACATTGCAGAGGACATCTAGTGTCTCCCCCTATGTCTATCAATGACATCGGTGTAATTATGTATGGCACCGGCAAGGTCATGGATACTGTCATTGGTAGCAGTGGTATGAGCCCTCTGCGCCCTTAGTCCCTGCCTGGTGTACCATTCTATACGTGCCTGTGCTTGCATTACAGCCTGGAACATACCTGAAGTCTTGAGACCTGTGCAGGCACGTCTGCCAGGGGCATTACGACCAGCGGTGCTCCCATGAGAACCCTGGACATATGCCTATGTGGTACCATTCTGGGTGTCTGGTCATGGCTGCTGTGTGGGGTTGCATGTGCCATAGATACCACACTGTCCTGGCCAATGCCTACCGTATGCTGTTCTTCACCTAAGGCCATTGGTGTTGAGGGATGTACTGGCAGTATGTATGTGCACATAGATGGGGTGGAAAGCTGTGTACTGTCGACTGGTGGACCAACGACAGACCCTGTCAAACCTGCCTGTATCACAACACATGTATCATCATGTTCACTATTTGTGGCAGTGACTTCAGGTTCCCTGCTGCACTCATCCAACAATACCTCAGCACCTGTGATAGGAAAACAGGAAACACACTTTACCATCTGTACAGGATGTTAGCACACATGCACACATGAACACATGCACACATGAATACATGCACCCATGCACACATGCACACATGAACACATGCACACATGCACACATGCACACATGAACACATGCACACATGCACACATGCACACATGAACACATGAACACATGCACACATGAACACATGAACACATGCACACATGCACACATGAACACATGTACACATGCACACATGCACACATGCACACATGAACACATGTACATATGCACACATGCACACATGAACACATGCACACATGCACACATGCACACAAATACACAACTCAGTCAAGTTGACACACACACACACCAACAGCAAAATGGAACATATTCATTAGTGGTTGATGGTGGAGTACAGTATCACAAGCCAAAGAGTCCTACCACATATGTCAGCATGCAGGATGTGTGTTGCTCAACAGCATGCAGAACAAGTGTAGAGAGTCCTTGTTGATAACAGTATACATGTCGTTGATGCTTGTGCGTTGTTCAATGATTGGCCTCACCCTGGAACACAATGTGTACATGGACACAACATTGCAATGCAAGTCTGAAATGCTTTCCAATGTCCTGTGCACCTTCACTCATAGGTATACATACCATGGCCGGATGCACACAACTGTCAGGAGTATAACAATGAATGCTATGTGTAGTACTGTAGTTACTGTAACTGGATGTAGTGTAGTACCATGGAACTGGCGTTTTTTTGTATCTACGCCTGTTGCTGCTATTTTCTTGACCTTTCCAGCATTCAGTGGACATTTTCTTGATTCATAAGTGTTTGTGGAGGAACTTTTTACATCGGCGTTTTTACCATATCGGTTGCGGTCGCTGGATGCCTTCATGGTTGCTGGACATATTTAAGACCTCTACTTTTGGATATTTATCCATGGGACTTCCTTGGACACTGGTTAGACATTGTTTTTGATTACCAATTGTGGTGTCAGACCTTTATAACTTGTTGATTTATACTATTGTTCTAATATATGTCTTGTGTTATGCACCTGGTATAGTTGCATATTGGGTATCTCTTAGGCGTACATAATATATGTTCTTTTACCATTTTTGGTATTTAGATACTTATCTGCTTACATTTTTTCATACATATAGGGTCATATTTGGGATTGTGTGCTGGTTTTTTGACCTTTCTTCTCTGTTTTGATGTACATTTACTTGCTTCGTAGGACCTGTATCTGCTATACATATTACAATTGTTATTGTAGTTGGTTTTTACTGTTCACATCCTTAGCTTCATTTTTCTTTTTTGAATTTTTTATGACACCATTTCCCACTATGTGCATGGTTATCTATATATATTTATTTTAACAGCATCCTTGTGTTGGCAGTTATATGATATATGGGTACTATTTTGCAGAGTTGGTATCTATTGATAGATCTTTTTTAGTAATCACATACTTTTTGGTTGTTGCCAATTTTGTGGTTTTTATACCAGATCAATATTATCTCAAATTAGGACGGGTACAAATACGCAGTTTATATGTTGATTTATCATGAAAAATAGGACTGCTTATTGTATTTGTTATACCCGAGATATATTTTATTGCTGAAGACATATGCACAGTATATAGGTATCTTATACCTGAACTGTTTATTGTATATGGTCTATTTTCAGCATTGTTCTTTCCATATATTTTGAATATATTTTTCTGGTATTTGATCTTCCATATTGTATACCTCTTTGCAGATGGTTTATTTCAAACCGATATATTGGTTTATTGATAGGTTATTTTCTATAGCTGCTGCACGTTTATTGCTGTTTTATTTTTTTTTTTTGATTAATATATTAGTATATTATAGATTTGTGCACATTTTGGGATTTTTGTGTTATTCGTCTTAATATGGCATTATCACCGCTTATTAAGGGGATTTCATCAGATCTTGATGATCTTTCCATATTTGGTTTGGGGGCTGGGTCTTCTGGATAGATTAATAATACGAATGTTTCGGATGTGAACGTAAAATGTGACATGTTTTTTAACTTACTAAACAAACATATGAGGATGGTCCGTACTAATGTTTGGCATTTACGTTTGTTCAGGGCATACCAACAAAAAAAGATAACTCCACGTGGACTGAGAGTGAGAGTGCAACCTTTGGTAGCTAATATTGATGAGAAATTGTTGGAAGATTGGGGTCAGGTCCAACAATTAGCTTCATCTAAATTTGTTGATGCCCTGGCTGATTTCTATGAACGGAAGGTCAATACGGGGATACAGGAACTCGAAACAATTTGCATTGAGGCTAGCAATTTTGAAAATTGTGATTCTTTTTCATCACAAGTTAAAAAACTAACTACGGACCTATCCAAATTAGAATCTAATTTAAAAGAGAGGAAACTTAAGAAATTCTTTAGAGATGTAAGTGACTATGAAAAGGGAAAACCATTTGACACCTCTAAAAATGTGTCATTCAGATTACCTTTGGATAGTTTCAATAATAAGCGATACTCCACTCCCAAAAGAAAGAGACCGAAATCCATTTTAAAGAAGAGTGTGTTCTCTTCTAGTGGTACCTCTGGGGATGATACTTCCTCTACTACTGAAGGTGATTCTGAAGCTAACTCATGTGATAGGTTACCGAATGCTAAAAAAACTAATTGTCCGCCCCCTTTGGACATAGATACAGACGGGGGGGGGGGCGCAAACATAAAAAAAGACAGACCCAAACAGGGTCTTCAGGATCTTTTCAAGATGATGACCGAACACTGAATAGTTCATGCAATGTACATAATATTTCTTCGGTTGAGCTTACCAGCACACAGATCCAATTATTAAATAAGGGACTTAATTTTGTTCCCGGATTTTTTGTTTCCGAATATGCCCTTGCCCAGGATGTGGCGAATTTCTGTCGGATGTTAAATCTTAAGGTGTTTTTTGCCAATAATACTGCTGATTCTGCTGGCACATTCAAGTTTAAAAAATCCAGTTTCAATCCCCCCATGGTCCATTTGGTGGGTGTTTTCATGAAAAATGTGCTTAATGATTTGCACTGTCATCTTAAGGATTTTTCTACATTGTACAACAATTTGTCCAAGGATGAGGTATCAAGTTTGGAAGAACTTGTTAACAACAAGAATCTGGTTGTGATTCCAGCTGACAAAGGGGGAGCGGTGGTGGTTTTAGATGAGGCAGCTTATAATCAGGAGGCCATGAGACAATTGGGGGATGAAGACTATTATATGTATATGCCCCTGGATCCATCTCCACAATTTCATCATAAAATTGGTCATTTTTTGACACAAGCAGTGGAGGAGGGGATTATTACAACACATACTAAGGAACAACTTATGGTCACATCCCCTAAAAAACAGTATCTCTACCTTTTGCCTAAGATACATAAACATGCCACTAATCCACCGGGCAGACCCATTGTTTCTGGACATGGGTCTATCACTGAACCCCTTTCAGAATACTTGACTTTCCATCTCAAACCTTTGCTTTCACATATCAGATCGAGAATTCAAGATACTACTCAATTTTTGGACATTATTAATGATACACAACTTGAATCCAGTTGGTTATTGTGTACTTTAGATATTACTTCTTTATACATTAACATACCACATTGGGCAGGTCTGCAGGCTTTGGATTATTGGCTAAATAGATCCGGGCTTTATAAACCAGGATTCAACACCTTTTTGGTATGCCTTATGGAATATGTGCTCACTAGTAATGTTTTTTACTTTCAAAATCAGTGTTTTTGGCAAAAGAAAGGGACGGCAATGGGTGCATCTTTTGCACCCATTTATGCTGATCTCTTCATGGCATATATTGAGGAGATCATCATATATGATCCGAATCACAATATCTATATGTGTGAAATGGACATCTGGCGCTGTTATTTGGATGATTGTTGGTTGGTGTGGAGGGCGGATGAGGAGTATCTCAGGGAATTTCTTAACTATCTTAACAACAATGTATGGGGCATTGAATTCAAAATGTCTTTCCACAGACTCAAAATATGTTTTCTGGATGTGGAAATTACTAGGAATCCTGACAATACATTGTCCACTACTATTTTTAGAAAATTTCCTGAATATAATTCCCTACTACATGCTTCCAGCCTCCACCCACAACATATCATCCAAAACATACCCAAATCACAATTTTTAAGAGCTAAGAGGATCTGTTCTAACCAGGCATCCTATATCAAAACACGTGATGATTTGGCTTGCAGATTTTTAGAGAGGGGCTATCGTCCAGGGATCATCAACCAGGCCAAACAATGGGCTGCTAATTTTAATAGGCCAGACCTATTACAATATAAACACCACAATAACAATGTGGATATACAGCCTTTACGCCTTGTTACAACCTATGGACGCAATACTCAAGGTTTCATGAATATCATTCAGAGACATTGGAATGTCCTGTTGGCTGAAGACAGATTGCACCCCTTTCTTAGGGATAGATGTTTTTTCTCGTTCAGAAAGGGAAGATCTATAGGTTCTAGACTTAGCCATTACAAAAAGTGTGTTTGCAGTCCTACAGGTAGCCATCAAATTTCCCTGACAGGAGGTCCCATAGTGGGTTGTTTTGCTTGTGGCCACTGTGCATACTGCATGCGGGTCTCTAAGACTTTGGAATTTACCAGTAAAAATACCTCTGAGGTTTTTGAAATTAAGCTATGGGCCAACTGCAGTACCAAGTGGGTCATTTATTTGGTGACCTGCACGTGTTCAGCATTTTATGTGGGACAAACTTCTCGAGCTTTTCGCTTGAAAATATGTGAACATCTAAGTGCTATCAAAAATAAACATCCCAACAATGCGTTATTCAAACACACTTTAAAGCATACTACTGCTAACTTCAAATTTGTGGTCATCGATCACATTAGTGGGATTTGTAAAGATAAAGATGGTTGGCATGAGTTACTTAACTTTTTAGAAAGAAAATGGATAGTTAAACTGGGAGCTTTGTTTCCACCAGGTCTTAATGACCAATTTTAATGCTTTGTTCAATTGATTACTATGTCTTATTTTGATTGGTTACACTGTGATGTATCAGGTGTGCATATACATATATAATGAGATGTTCTCTAAATGCATTGTTCTCATTTCTATCTGTATCCACTGAAGAAGGCTCTGTGGAGCCGAAACCGGTTTGGATGTATTGTATTTTTACAACCCACAGGATTTGTTCTTTGGGTTGAATTAAATAGTTTTTCTACCTTCTCATCTTGCTGGCTTTGTTGTGTAGTACCATGAGCCATCATCAGGCAGCATCATGTGGTCACTCAAGGCCACTAATGTATATCACACTGGCAACTATCTTGCTGTACCTGACCTGCACCACTTAGGCTACATTTACCATTTCACAGCCAGTTGTTACATGGGCATGTCAGGTGTTCAATAGGGAGCATTGCCTAACATGACTGTGTTGTGTGTTGACACATGTCACACCATCCCATGATAGGCCTCTACCCCTCAGGTATAGTATATGTGCTGTGTTGATGACATTTGGGATACTGGAGTATGACCTTACAGCAGGTGTCTACATACGCCATGTGTATCATATTAACACATACTGCATATGACAAAGTGGTGTATGTTGTGTGCATTTGTATTGACTCTGCCTATACAATGTCCACTACAGTGTACCCCAATTGTTTGGGATGCTCTGTGTATTGCATGTCTTTGAGGCAGCTACTCATGTTACTGGGATGTGCCTAGTCCCACTGAGAACATGCAGAGCATGCACTATGTGTAGGTGTTTAACATGTGTATATGGCCTACAACTCTCCTGTGACATGCACATGTTATATGCTATATTAAATGTAGAACACTCACTAGCATGGGTCTGCTGTCTTGCTATCACACCAGAGGGACCTGCAAGGATATGAGACAGTTTGTCAGTGTCAGCAACTATGGCATTGCTGCTGTGAATTTGCAATTTTACAGTAGTACATGAGGTGACAGTCACAGGCATACAGATAATGTCCCAAATTATCAGTATTGCATGACACCAGGCTCCACATCTTCTGCATACACAGTACACATCTGATAAATGCATGTTCTAACAATTGAGCTAACAGTGGTCTACAGATATGCCATGTTACCTGCATGCTCTGTATCGCCGTGCTGGGTGACTCCGGCCTCCATGATGACACAGGTCTGTTGTACTGGTTGGCCAGGAGCCACCACGCTGAGGAGCAGCTCTTCCACTCTGGTGTTGCGGCACCACCACCTGTGGCACGCTGTTGTCTGTGGACATCGGAGGCATGCTGCCGGACATGTCTGATTAAATCACTGCAGTGATAACGTACCTGTTCATAAGTCCAGTTATGCATGCCTACATTATTCACCTGATGGACAACATCCTACCACAGTGCAGTGTGCCCATGCTGGTCCTGGCTGGTTCTGGAGAACAGCAGGTTGGGATGGTGTATGAGGGCATCTGCAATGACTTCATCCTCCTCACCGGAATACACGGGTTTCCTGTTGTGAGACATGTCCCTGGAAGACAATAAAACAGTAATTGTGAGCAAGTCATGTGGCACACTTAACATTCTAAAGTACAGACATCAATGAAATGCCATATATAGCAACCTATTGGCTCTCAGTAGATACACACTTTTAATACCACATATGACTGCTCAGCCCACAACTGCCTGACAGTGCCTGGCACATACTATATACCAAACCATGTTTTGCACAGCAACAAAGTGAAACCGGTATGCAAGACTATACAACAGTACATGGCACACTGTATGTGACACAATGCACCATCTAGCCACAGGAGGTGTATATGAAGGTAATGCATACAGACATTTGTCATCCATTGAAATGAATGTACAGTACAGTTACAGTACTACCAGTACACCACGCTACTTGTTGATAGCAAACCCCTCAGTAGCATATGTGCACATTCATCACTATAGGTGGCATACTGCTGTACTACACTATACATGTTGCTAGATATGCACTTATATCCTGTGACACACATACCACCGGGGCCATGTTACAGGTGTACCCACACACACATCAGACATACCTACAAGACACAAAAGTATGGCAACCCAGATTAGTTTTACCTGTGTACCATACAGTACTGTGTGTCAGCACCTACAAAACCTCATGCCTGAGGTATGTAATGTGTGAGGACTACAGGTAGCAAACAAAACAGTGTTACCAAGCAATGTGGATATAAACCATACTGTGCTGTTTAGGCCTACAGCTTCAGGTAGTACTACAGTTCATACGTGATTTGTATTCATTAGTGTTAACAATCAATAAGCATACATGTACTGCTTTAGCCTACAATGGCACACTCCAGTCAACACCATGGGACTACGTCACACCATATGCCATACTGCTTTTCCTGCCTAGCAATAGCATATGTACCTTTTGATGGGATTAGAGCTACAACACTACACACCATGATATACGCAGTTTCCCACTAGTCTATCACACATATGCACATCTTTGACACATACACCTACACATTCTCCATCACATCCAGTCAACCTCACATAGCATGTGATGCAACAGGTACGTGCGTGTGTGTATCGGGTCCTAGGTAGCTAATAGGCTATTATCCGTAGGGCCTATGGAAGCCTAGCCATATGGTACCCTGCCCTTCGACACCCATGTAATGTAGGTTCATGTGCCCCTGTCATGCAGAGCCACAGAGGTGATTACCAGTTTGTGTTTCCTATCCAACATCCAATCATCATGATTATTCATGGCAACTGTTAATGAGGACCTTCATTTGCTATTGATAGGTAGTTAGTTCCAGAGTATGGTATGTGTCTGAGATGATAATGTGCCACTCAAGCATGTTCTGCTTTTTGACGTTACAAGGTTTAGATCAGTACAGTGTGTAGCTTGTATGGAGTTTCATCTATTTACATGGAGCATGTCCAACACCTGTGGGTTTGGCATAGCTTTGTATGTTAGGCAGAGGTAGCCTCTGGGTAGGCGGTATGCGACACAGTGTAGCTGTGGTTTTGTAAGACAGTCAGCAGAGGGCATCTGTTTGAGTCCAGTAATACTCTTTCTGAGGTATGTGTCTGGCATCTACTGTTGCTGTGGATGTCTTCTGAGGTACATACCAACAGGGCCATTATACTCTCTGATGGGTGTTATGACTGATGAGTAGAGTGGAACACTGACCTCTATTTCCATGGATGACACACCTTTACTGATGACACGTGGACCGTACTCAGTTTACATGACTAGTGTGGCACTGTGATTATCATAAGAGACACTACTGTCCACCTGTGTCCCATAGTCTCTTATCACACTTTCGGTGTTGAGTAGACTACCACCTATGTGGTAGTTCATGGGTACAGGGCTTTTAACAACAGGGATGGCAATACGTGTACAACATTGAGCTTGAGCGTACATATGAACATCCAGTGGTGTACATATAGATATACATATCGGCACATATACAATCCACTTTTCATGGTGGGAATATCAATTATGCAAAGGTTGAGAGGGATACAGTTATGTAATGATATTGCACAGTCTTGTGCAGAATGCATGCAAGGTATTCTCAGCCCATGTATCTTTAGCAGGACCCCCTATCTGGAAGACTAAAAACCTAACAAATCATACCCACGGCGTTTGAACACCACATGTCATATGCCAGCACTGTATGCTGTTTTGTTTGACATACACTACAACCTACATATAAATATGTACATAACAACCTGCACCAACATATAAATGTCCACCCTTCACAAACAGTTGCAGTATGTCCCTTGCTCTATGCACATGTTCAGATGCTAATATATCAGACACATATATATTTCGCCATATGTGTGTGCCATACAGACGCAGGGTCCACACTGTTGTAAGTCCGTACACCTCACGGATGACCTGTTGGGCCTTGCTACAACATGGACAGTTGTCGCGTGTGCATACAGTAATAGTACAATAGTATATATAGCTGCATATGATACAGTACTATACTAGCTCGGTACAGCAGTTGCCAATGCTAAGCTACACATTATGTGACTATCATGCATGTCTTACTCTGTGACATCCAATTTTATATAGGTGTTTGCACTACTCCCCCACACTGCCATTAAACGGAGTACTGTACAGACCATAGATAACATGTTCAGATGTTTGACATATAATGCTGAGCTACATATGTCACAGTTATGTCCCACTGCACACAGCTACACACTAATTTCTCCATGGCAGTAGTTATGCATGGCATCAGTGCATACATACCTACTGCTGCCACATATGCATGTTTCAGAGTATGTACAGTACTATTCATAAACATCTACTCCTTGCCAGTAAGTACAAACTGTTACATACCTGTTTGTCCCTTTCAGGTCCATCTGTGTGTGCTTTGACAGTTTTTTTTTTTTATTAAGTAAAGATTCTTACTTAAGTTTAGTTTTTGGTTATTAATTTTTTTTTTTTATAATTAATAACTTTAGTTTTTAATTAGGTCTATATATTTGTTACCTAATTATATATTTATTTCTTACGTGCTACAGTTTGTCAATACTCTGCAGGAGTTGTACAGTTGCTTACATGTGCAATGTAATGATTGCATGTGGGGATAGCAAGTACAATCTGCTTTTATAGGCATCTGCGCATGTGCATGTGATGCCCTCTGCACCAATTGTTGCCCCGCATTTGGTAAATGCATACAGCCTGCTGTGTGGTAATTGCAGTACTCATTGTCATAGCAACCCAATGCTATAAATTCCTAAGGTATATAGGTGTAGCCCTTTCAGATTTCCAGAGTGGGGCCCAAGCTTGTTTTCTGTGGACCCTGACTGTTGTGTAAGTCATAAGGTTGGTATACATCTTATAAATGAAGCTAGAGGTGTAGACAGTGATGTACATGTTGTACTCAGACCTGACTGTTGCCACTTCCAGTACAGAGCTATCAGTGTAGAGTTTTACTCACCACTACAAATGCTTACACAACATTTATGTGACTATGTAGTTTCTTTTCTACTCATATAATTAACTGCCATACAAATGTAGTTATTGAGAAGTATTCTTTTGGCACATGAACTGTTATACTGTGAATATTAATATATTCACTTCTGCAGGGTTTGTGTTTTTTATTGTTGACATTAACACAGGGTTAGCAGGACAACTGGACAATTCCAGTACTGAGTATGCCTACCTACACACTTGATAGACCCTAAACACACAAGTATCTTTTAATTGTGGGGGAGGTGCTTACATACAGAGAGCATTATGTATTAATGTGTGAATATTATCTTACTGGACTTAAAGGATTGGTGTGTACCTGTCGGTTTATCAAGGCAGGTGGTCTGTTTGAATAGTTCCCAGCTGTGAACCTATCCAGATGGTAGCCAGAAGTTACACTGTTATTCTTTGTCTGTGCAACTCACAGGTGTTTTCAGGACTGGTACAATGGCATTGTTACAGTCAGTTGCTACCAGTACATGGCTACATCCTTTAGTATTTATGTGTTGTACTCCTACATAAGGGTATGCTTGTGGAGGTCCTACCACAGCTATTTGCAGAGTGTGTAACTGCAGTATAGCTTATATGCCTTTGTGTTTGTGCCTCTGCCAGGCCTATGGAACACTCAGATACATCTTTGGATGGAGTCAGGGATAGGTAGTTGAAAGTGAGGTACACCTTACACATAATAGGGACAGTAGGTGTAGACTTCAGTGAAGCAGTGCATATGGATTAGTACTCCTTTCATGAAGTACAAGTGATGTCTACTGTTAATATTGTCAGTATTCATTGTGTAATACCCCACCTTTCTGACTGACATCAGTACTTTTCTGAGGGATTCGAGGGACACAGCTAAAATATGTTTCACAATTAGGGACATCCCTGGAAAGTTGTCACAGTTAGGAGGTATGGCCTCTGCCCTACTAAGATATGCCAGTGTTTGTCCTGCTATGATACCGTGTGGGGGTTGTAAAGTGCCTCTGTAACATTATTTGCTGCTTGAATGGCTGCTTCTCACATCACACTCATGTAATGCAATTCCACAACAATTGCTGGTAAAGATCCACAGAACAAGCTTTGTGTTATGGCCTTCCTATTTTTCCTTTACATTCACTCATTGTAATGCATGATATATTATTTTCAGCACCAAGTTATCATGTATCTGTTGTGGCTTATGGATACTGCATGCAGTCTAGTGTGTCCAAGGTCTGGGGTTCGAGACTAACAGAGGTATTTTATTTTGCTGCTGAGAGAACAAGGGCCCTGACATAGAGTGACTAAGGCACTTTTAAGCAGTTGTAAGTGGGTTTGCTCGGGTTTGCATGACGCTAAGTGATGCTTAGCTAAGCGCACACATGCACACACTCGCTCAAACTCGCTAACTGCTGCTTAAAAGTGCTTACTCCCGCTAACCCCCGTGCTAATTTCTTTGAAAGAAAAGAAAATGGGGAGATAGGAAAGTGGTGAAAAAGGGGGCACAAAGAGGGAAAGACAGTAGGGAAACAAGCTCGGGATGTGCAGGACGGGTGTAGGGAAGGTCCATAGCTGCCCATTTCTTTACCAGCAACAGCTGTGCATATGCAATGAATTTGGAGTGAAATTTGAATCCTTCCACCCCTGGGAGAGGGGTGAGGACAACAAAGTATGTTGTACTGCCAATTATAATTATCAGTTTACATGTCCAGCGGACATGTGTGCGAAATGGGCAGCTATGTATGGGGCGTAATTTTTTTGTGGGTACAGATCACCATTTTTTTTTTTCAGGTGAGAGTGGAAAGTGAGGTAGAGGAAGTAGGTATATTTGGGGAGGTAGTTTGGGGTGGTAAACAGACAAGACAAACAAGACGCATACGGGGTGGAGTATGACACATGGGGTGGGTGAACACAATTGTCGGGGACGGATGTTTGGAAATCGCAAGCCCATGAGCCCACAGATGGTAACAGTGGGACTGAGATCCCCTCCCATGGGAAGTCACCACTGAACCTTCACAGACGCGAGGGTCGCTGTGCTGGGGGCTGCATAGGAGGGGCAGGATCACCTGTGAGTTGCGCCACTCTCGCCTCGAGCTGGCATAGGGGATCAGCGACTAAATGCTGGATCTCCCTATGCACCACAACCCGGACCCTTCGGAGGGTGACAGGTGGCCCTTCTCTGCCCATGCTTGCAGGGGGGGGACGAGCCCCATCCCTTGCAGCGCTTCCACCCGAAGGTGGTACAGGACCAATGGAGGAGGGTAGCCCGGGCTGCATGGTAAAGTCATGCTCAACATATTTGGCGGTGCAGTGGTGCAGCGGTTAATGCTGTCGCCTCACAGCAAGAGGTTCTCTGGCTCGATTCTCGGCTGGGGTGCCTTCTGTGCGGAGTTTGCATGTTCTCCCTGCGTTCGTGTGGATTTCCTCTGGGTACTCCAGTTTCCTCCCACATTCTAAAGATATGCATCTGGAGCATTTCTCCCCGGGCCTCCACTGAAAACAGGATTTGTGGAACCTAGTCGGACTTTCCCGGTCAACAAATGTTAAATAAAAATAAAATAAATATCATTCCTACCTTGATAGTATGGGAATCTCCCACAAATCAGGTGGGTCTGACATTACCATCACCTGCATGAACGATGCAGATGTGTCCACAGGCCTGGATTCCCATGGGCATTGGGTGGTAACACTAAGCAAATTATAACAATATATATAGAGAGAGAATGCTACTGGTATGACATCTCATATGTGGTTCTACTAATACAGCAGTATACTTACTCCTCTTTCTGTTGTGACGATCTGTACGTCATTGGAAGAGGAGTCAATTCTTAATCTGCTCAGGAACTGAAAAAAAAATATATGGGCAGACCATTCACCATACTTTATTCCTATAGGCATGTCAGGGCTACAGCTGTATCATCATTCCACACAAGGCATGTGGTCTGCACTTTTTACATTTCATTCTGTTTTATATCTGTATCATCATGGGTATGTTGGAGTGTCATGCTATAACAGTGCTTTGCATGGGTGTGGTTGTCTGTTTTCACAAATATGTCAATGTCCAGGTCCTGCACCATGAATTTTGGCATGCCTGATGTCAGGGAAAGATTTGAGCCTGATGATGATGATGATGATGATGACGATGGCTTTAATAGTCTGGTGCAATCTGCAGCCTTAGTGACTTTGTCAGGTATGGGTAATATGACAGAGATTTCACTTCTGTCATTAACAGAAATTGCTCCATTGCCTGTGCAGCACACCCCTCTGTGTCAGGACATCACAGTAGGACAGGTGATATTCACAGCAGCCAGGGTTGCACCCAATTCCCTTATAGCCCATACAGCAGGATGGATGGAGTTACAGATGGTTCTATTGCTATATTCAGATTATATGCAGAATATTTGAAGTTTTCATAAAATTACTACTCCACAAATAGTCAGAAAATGACTACAATATTTTTCTGTCTCGCCTGCTTGAACCGTCATATGCCATTTAATGTTTTTTAAAGCAGAATTAAAACTTCCTGTGTTTATGCTATGCCTCTGCTCATGGTACTTAAGCATAATGCAAACAAACTATTCTGTCTTATGATATTGCTACAGTGTGTGGGTTATAGCTGTGATGGCTATGAATATGAGAGTGTAATATTCATTGGAACATCACTAATTACGTTAATAAAATGAATTGGTAAGTGATAATTATGGCATGAACTTTAAAATTTTAACTCATACACAGCATATATTTTAAGGCTTTCTTATTTGTCACTTTACACTTTCTTGGTGTTTCTGTATGCTTATTTTGGCAAACAGTGAAAAGCTGCTGAATAACACCTTCTTACATGTACTGAAAAAATATGATATGACCACATCACATATGTCTAATAAATTAAGATATTTTGTCAATGCTGACATTTACATTTGCCATGATAAATGTATAAGTGTAATGTTTATTATTTTAACTTGGTTTGTTTTGAAATGCTGAAAAAAAGGATGGTGCAGAACTGTAGAAAACTTATCAAAAACAGAAAATCAGTGTGCCCAGTTTCCATAGGTATATAAAAAAGTATCATCAGTTTTCTTCTTGCATGAATTATGTTAGTACTTACTAAGAAATTACCTCATTACAGCTGTTTGTTATTAGCCAGTTAATAATCGGCCAATAACACAACTGAGCCGATGTGTGCGAAGTAGAATGTCTTGTTACTGGTATTTTAATACAAACAAGTGAGGACACTTGATTCACAGGGATTCAAATAAACCAGTACTATGTTGCTTTGTTCTGTGTCACCAGCTATTTTATGTTGAACTTTAGTTTTCTTGATTGTGATTTGTTATGAATTGCAGGAAACTGACTAGATCTGTTTAATCTGTTCTTCACTAACTTCATTTTTAATATGCATGAAAATATTTAAATGAAAAAAATAATTTGTAACAACCATGTGGGCCAGTAAAGAGCACTTTAAGGATTTATTGCAAACCTTCCAAAATTTAACACTCACCTCCGATTACACCTGAAAGCATCTTGTCTGTGTCAGTTCACATTATTAACAATCCTACCTCCTCTTCCTTGTTTGCACCTTATTTCTTTCTGGCTGTTCCAGGATACTCCCATATTCAATAATGCATATGAGGCTGCCTAACTGACAGCTATTTCCAGTACATTAATCTTGTTTTGTTCATGAGATAATTCTCACAAAGCTTAAACCTTAATGCAAATGGATAGCAGATTTGCAGATTTCCAGTCCAATGCACACAACCCATTCCTCTTAGGTTGCCAGATTGTAAAGCAACTCTGCATATGTTATGCCTCCTCACTGAAAACACCTCTGAGTTTCCTGAATTTGCAGCTTGTAGCTGCTCTCTGTCAATATATTCTGTTGTCTTATGTCTGCAGCACAGCCATAAACTGTTCTTTCTTCTTTGTCTACCTCGTCCAACTTCAGTGCTTAATTTTATTCACACAAATCAGGCTTGATGATATATATATATATAATTAGATATATTAATACTAGAATATATTTTTAAGCTAAGTTTTACGATCTTTGCTCTTGGAAGCTTAATTAGTTCTTTCTGTTTGTTTCATAATGTTTACTTTTTAAATTAATTGTACAGTCATATTAGGTGTGGTTTTCATTCTTTGTAAATTGTACAGCACTATTTTGATGCATTTGTTTTTCTTGTATTCTACCATCTATATTTTTGTACTAGGATTTTGTATTTCTGATATATATATATATATATATATATATATATATATATATATATATATATATAATTTTTCTTTCTCCCTGGGCCTCATCTGAACATTTTTATTTATTTTAGTTTAGTTTTTTGCTCAGTCACACTTACCTGATAAATAAAGACAAATAATAAGTAAATGAAGCAGCATAAACGAATGTATTCATCTTGTAATCATTAGTTGCATGCAATAAAATATTTACCTTTTTGGCTGTATTAGTATTATTTCCTTGTGCCTTTGGACAATTGGATTAATGGATTTTATGGCTTCTCGGATCATAAAATAATTTTTATAAATGTTACATGACACTTATAAAGTATGCAGCAAGTCACTGTATATAAGCACAAGTCATTCTCTTTTAGGGCCTGTTGCTGACTTTATGTCCTAATGTAATTAAGTATTCATTCACTGTGTTGACACAGATACCACATGCTCCTATGCTCACTGGTCCATCCAAGTCCGTATGACAATAATGTAGAAGAAGCTATATGACTGTGATATAGTCTGAAATGTTGGATAAAATATTTTGTAATTTTATCTTAACTATATTAGAAAATGCTTATATTGTATATAAACCAACTTAATATTTTACCAAATAATAGTAATAAGAGTTGCTGCATTTCATTTGTTTTGTATCAGAAGATGATAATGTTTATCTAATCTGGCCATCATGTCTATTCAGCATTCTACCTCCCCTCCTTTCCTATCTTCTCCCCCACCTCCTCTTTATATACCTCATGCTCGCTTGAATGCCTACATAGATTTCATCTTCACTACCCATTTTTGTAGGCCGTTCCATGACTCCACTACCCTCTCTGTGAATATTTACTTTCATAGAGCAAAGGGGAAATTTGTCCCTACAAAATGCTGCCTGTACCCTTTTCTCTCAGTTTATAATTCCTGTTCAGGATAACCCCTTCACATCTCCCTGATATGACCTTGAGCACTTTCATCTTTTCCTTCTCCCCCATGTGTTCTGGTCTGAAATGAGAAAATCTTTAGCTACTCTTGTCTCTAGTCATACCCTTTTCCTCCCACCGAAGTACCCTTCTGGTGGCTTTCCTTTGGAGGCACACATTACTCATGGTATGACCTGACAAAGACCTAGGTGAAGTATTATGTCTTTGCTTCCATCAAAGGATATACCCTAGCCCTGTGTCACTTGCTACTGTTGCACCTGTCCCTTTGTTCTGCTTCTGATGGTTCAGTCCTTCTCCGATCAACACTGTCAGATATATATTTTTTTTACTATCTTGTCATCTGTTCTACTTACTTAGCTAATATTTCTCACCAGTGTTGTAGTTGTCCAAAGGCAATATTTTTTTTGTTTGCAGTGAACTTCAACTGACCCATTTCAGCTCATGTGGAGACAATTTCCAAGTTTTGACTTTCTTCCTATCCTCCACCATTTTCCCAGTACTTTCTTCATCAGTAAAAAGGCTGATTGTGTTCTGTTTTCAAATGTATATGTCTGAAATGAAAACAAAAGATTCTTTGCCCCTGGACCAGCCCCAAGCAATACTGCACTTGGCTACTGGTTACTTTCCTTACTCTTGACAGTCTTTTGATCTCCACATTTTTTTTGTGCCTTTTGATTTAATCATGTAGCAGCCCAGTTCTTTATTCTGGATACCACCCAAATCCTTCCCATTTTCCTATAACTCTTCTCTGTGAGCCTAAACCAACGGCTTTGATAAAATCCAGTTAGACTGCATCTGTCAGTATTCTCTTCTCAAGTTCCTCTGAAACACAGTCATAAACCTGCTCGGGTTTGTCAGACAGCTTTCTAGCAATGAACCCTTTTGATTGTTATTTTGGAGATGGATGTTCTTTGGGAAAGTAATCAAATATTTCCTTCAGATTCCTTCTATGGCTTTTTCTGCCACTGTTGATTGCATAAGAGGCCTGTAGTTCACTGCATTTTTCCTACTTTGGCCCTTTCACTTCATACAAAGATACCACAGTTGTTGTCATCCAGTCCTTTGATGCATTCATAATACCAGTGATCTACCAATAGCCTAAGTCAATGAGCTGTTAACACACTGCCCAGAATTTTGCGGATCCTGGTAGGTAGCTGTTTTCATATTCTTTTACATTGTTTATACTTCCCCTAATGAAACCAATTCCCTTTAAACATCCTCCTACTCTATCGTAATGTCTTTCTATTTCTCTCACCACTGTCTCACTTCTAGCATGGCACCTTCAACTTCTTTTTCCTTGTAAAAGCTAAATCAAAGTATCCATTCAGTACCTCTGCTTTCCTTTCATATGTGATCTTCTTCCTATCTTTGTACAACTTGGCCAAGCCTGTCCCTCCTCTCTTCTTTCTGCTAAATACCTAAAGAAGCCTTTATTCTACCCCTCTGAACCTTTCTGCCAGCTCCTTTCCTTTTTTACCTTTGATACCCTTAACCTCCTTTCTTGTAACTCCACTTGCATCCTAGTACTGTTCCTCCTTCATCTCCCAACACCCTATCATATTCCTATTTTATGCCCTATCTTTTGTCCTAATCACTTTCTTTCTCCCTTTTTGTATCTTCAGGATCTTTTCCAAAGCTTTGAATATGCCATCCTTGAGCCATTGTTACAATGTTTTTTACTCTCACAAATTTCCACTAAGGTCTTAATTTATTTCCCAGGAATCCAGATAGTTGCTTTGTCTTTGTGTTCTTAACCTACGCACCACACTTTAAAATACAAAATGGTATGGTTGTTGTTGATAAATGAAATATTTACCAGGACAACCCTAATTCCTTCTACCTTGATTCAGAAACATCCAAAACTCTTTCCTTTCTGGTATAGTCCTGTGTCAGTTGGATGAAACCTTCATGAGCCAAGATTTCAGTCAGCTTCCAATCCCTTTCTACCCTAGAGATTGGACTCTCCCAGTTTGGCCATAGAGAATTCATCACTCTCATGACTATAACTGTCTTCCTCCCCCCTCCTCACTCTCTAATTCTTCTCCATTGATGCCCCCTGCAGCTGATGCACTGTAACAGTCAACTAGCATTTGTCCACTTTTTGTTCCACAGCTTTTAGTCTTTATTTGAATAATAAAATTAATATATATGTGTTGTCATGTTTGAGAATATGGACTATGTTGAATACTATCTGAAAGAATTAATAAAAACTGTATTATACTGGAATTACCTGGAAACAACTGAAATGAGACTGAAACAAAAGACTATATCTGTTAATAACGCAAACTCATGCTGAGTGCTAGTCTCTCCTTTATGGGTCAAGTCTTGCGTACATTTCAGAATGGATTCTCCAAACACTGTAGTTCATTTAATAAGACTCTATTAGGCATTCACAATATCCAAATACTCTTTTAATTAACAGTGCTGATAAACAATAGCAGTCTTTAGAAATGCTGGAATGTTGATTAGCAATAACAGTGCTGCTAACTATATCCAAAGTTTCTGCACATTATTGTTGTTGTCCTGAATGATGTAAACTGTAACAGTCTTTATTTCACTTGTCTTCTGCACTTAAGCTCAGGTGTATGTATTGTAGCTTAATCTTTTCTGTAATTTCAGGTTGAACAAGCTAAATGACTTCCTAAACTGTGTCTGAAGTATATTTTAATAATACCAAAAGCCTGTAATGCTTTACATGCCTTCTTAGCCTTGGTTCTCAGGCCTTGTCTTGCAGTCTTTCAGGGACTTAGCTGTCCTGTTATCTAAATTTCTTGATTCTTCCCTTGAGAAAGAGAATAGAAAAAGAACAGTCTGTAGCCTTCCCTTGGGATCTCTATTTCTCATGCATGACCAGCAAGGTTATTTTTTCTTTCTGCTTAACTGTCTTTTTCTAAAATGTCTGACACTACATAGTTTACCCTTTAGTCTGCATAATGCCTAATAACTGCTTTAAAATGGAGGTCCCTAAACAGTTATCCCTGAGGTCCCTGACAGAAGTCTACAAGGACCTACTTTTGAGGTTACCTTATATTTGTATTGGTAACTACTGTATACAGCTTTATGCTACCCAACTCTTAATCTAAAAATACATTTTCTTTATTTAATAAATAAACCTGCAATTTTAATTCTGACCACTAGGTGTCCCTTGAGCATTTATGTCCTGTTTGGATTGAAGTCTGTTAACTTTATGATTTAATTATAACTAGGCAATAATTTTTCTTTTGTCTGGTGAATAGACTTGCAATTTTAATTGTGACCACTAGGCTTGAGGTCTGTTAACTTTATGATTTAATTTCCATATTACCTAGATTCATAGACTTTAAAGTTTTTAAGTATGAGTGATATATTTAAAACCTGTACATTATTCTGAAAATGACTGTACACATCCTTAACCTGTCTTTGTAAATTTTTATTTAAGTTAGAGAATGAACTGTTAACCCTGCCTATTTTTTTCATATCTCTGTATGCTGTAATGGTAAAATTACACTGTTTATTGCCTATGTTTTTACCTTATGAACTGGTGCCTTAGTGTACCATGATGTCTCTCTTATAGCAAATACAACCTTTTTCTGTTGTTCATAGATTTAAATCTTTAAACATTGTACTGTTTCTTTTTATTGCATAGCCTATCAAGCATGATGGCTTTTTTCTGAAGAATAATAGAAATCAACACTAAAGAGATAATTCTGTAGCTGGTCTTGAAGTATAATTACCATATGTTCTATTAACTTGTGTCTATAAATTTTAATTTCAAATTTTTAATAATGCCACTTACCTTTTTTAACTTTTATGTGCTGTAATAGGTGTCTGCCTACTAAATTTGTGTCTGAAATATTCCATGAATATTTATGAGCTATAATAGTTAACCTATGCTTTCTGTATTTCAAGTCTATACCTTTGCATTGTTTGTTAGTGCCTTTTTTTTAACTTTCTGACTAATGTACAATAATTATATAAAGTGTACTGTAATCTGTAAATTAACAAATTAAGCCTGCCCTGTTATGCCTTGAGTATACTGAATAACTATTACTACCTAGTATTTAGATAAACTAGCTATTATTTAGATAACTTATCTTAATAAGCCTATAATAAATAATCCTGTCGCTTTACCCTTAACTACTGACTGAATAATGTGAAGGATGTTGTAGTATAAATGTATGATGTCATAAGCCTGTTACAATTAAGTCTGTCACTTTACCTTAACTAATGACTAAATAAAGTAATTCTCTTACTTTACTCTTAAAAGTAATGACTGAATAATGTAAAGTAAATGAGTATTATTTTTATATTCTGAGATTTGACTGAAATGTACTATACTGAACACATAACTGAGAATGAATTTCATATTTTGAATTTTGACTGAAATTTACATTAGCATGATACACATTTATACTGAACATTTAAAATAGTTGTGTATATTTTGGAAACTAAATAAACTAATACTAAAAGAATATCTTTTGCCAGTGTTAACTGAACACAGATAAAAGCATAACTGAAAAATGGTACATCTTATATTCTGAAAACCAAACTATTAGTATCTTTTTCTGTCAGTATTGTCTGAACACAGATAAACTGAAAACTATAGGGGCTGGATTCAATAAAGCTTACACTAAGTGTACACTGTGTGCACTGTTCTGAGGATCAGACAACACAGACATAGCATACACCTTCTTCCTCCTAATTTTAGTTTTCCTGCTGATATTTTTGCTGCTTATTGACAGGGATTCATGAAGGTTACCACAAAGTATAGACTAAATGTACACTTAGCATAATCTTTCTGAGTGACTAGAAAACACAAAAATGATATAAGAATTTTATTGAATACATATCGTGCACACTTAATGTAGGCTTTATTGAATCCTAGGAATACTGTCGTACAATTGTCTGAAAACATGAGAACATTTTGACAGTGTTACCTGAACATAGATAAATTGAAATCTGTTATTGTTATATTCCGGAGACTAAACTACTACATACTTGCTTTAACTCATACATTTTAACTTTGAACAAACATTGAAAAAATAACTGAAACACATAGACAGTTAACTTCTGCACCACAGCTCTTGCCAAATCTTACTCTGCATTGTCCCAGTCACTGATGAGATAAAAGAAGACCTGCTTTAATGACAAAGTGTCTTTTCTATAGTTAGGCTTTTTAAACCTCTTATTTTCATTTCTTGTGCAAGGCTGGGTGGCTAAAGTTCTTGATTGTATTTAGTATCAGGTACTTAAAATAACATTTGCATGTTTAACAATTATAAACTGATAGCATTGCTTATTGTACTGACTTTACATTTTTCTGCATGAAATAAAAAAAATGCTGCTAATAAACTCTTGCCTGTCTGTAAGCAAACTGATAACTTCAAATGAAACTAAATTAGTAATGTAACACTGTGCATTTCTGCACTATATAAAATTCATTTTAACTGTTGAAGTCTTTAAATACTAGTTGAACCTGTGTCTTTAATGACACATACGATGTACTGTTTTTATGCATGAATGTTTTTTGTCTCTGTGTGCATTAAGGTATTGCTTATGCATTGAAAGAATTGTTAAGACTGTATTATACTGGAATTACCTGGAAACAACTGAAAGGAGACTGAAATGAAAGTTTTTATCTGTTAATTACCCAAACTCATTGTGAACAGGTGCCAGTCTCTCCTTTATGGGCCAAGTCTTGTGTATTTTTTAGAATGAATTTTCCAAACACTGTAGTTCACTTAATAAGGCTTTATTAGATGTTCACAATATCCAAATACTGTTTTCATTAACAGTGCTGATAAACAATAACTGCTTGTAGAAATGCTGGCATGCTGGTTAGTAATAACAGTCCTGCTAAATATATCCACATTTCTGCACATTATTCTTATTGTCCTGAATGATGTAAACTGTAACAGTCTTTATCTGACCTGTCTTCTCTACTCAGGCTTGGGTGTCTGTATCGTAGCTTAATCTTTTCTGTAATGTCAGGTTGAACTAACTAACTATGTCTGAAGTATATTTTAATAATACCAAAACCCTGTAATGTTTTACACACCTTCTTAGCCTTGGTTCTCAGGCCTTGTCTTGTTTTGCAGTCGTTCGGGGGCCTAGCTGTCCCATTATCTAACATTTTCTTGATTTTCCCTTGGGAAAGAGAACAGAAAAAGAAAAGTCTGTAGCCCTCCCTTGGGAACTGATATTTTTCATGCTTGACCAGCAAGGTTGTTTGTTTTTCTGCTTGTCTTTTTCTAAAATGTCTGACACTACATATTTTACCTTTTAGTCTGCATAATGCCTAATAACTACTTTAAAATTGAGGTCCTTAATCTAACACTATCATATCTCAGTATGAAGCAATTCACAGTGAGCATCAGAAGCACAAATAACTATAATAGATACAAATGCAGGCAAACAAAACTTTACCATTAGGAGATTCATTGTTTGCCTATAGTGCAAATGTTTCAGGTCTTTATGGAACATTCATTAAGCATATAGCACCACAATTTTTTAGTATCTATATATGAATCACCCACTCAGTTACCTAACCAAAATGCCAAACACTTTTCCTGTTCTGAATCCCATTGTGACAGCTTTTAGTTTTTATCTGCCCCAGTGGCACACAGTGGACTAGACACAGTATGTGATCTGGAGAAAAGGGTCTGGTAATGCAAAATGAAGAAAGGGAAGGGACTTAATGCTGCTCTGATTATGTTTCAGCTGCTGCACTGATATAACAGCTGGACAGAATTATTCCTGCTGTTAATCTCCTCATACCAAATTCCACATTATACCACAGTTTCAGTAAGAAATCATCTAGGATAGTGTATGACAGAAGAAGAATGCCCAAAAAGCTGAAAAGTAAGGTGTACAAGACTGTGGTGTGACCAGTACTACTGTGTGGTACAGAAACCTGGGCAGTAAAGGTAGAGTGAATGTGGAAGCTAGAGGTGATGGAGGTAAAGTGCCTGAAACATGTGGTAGGATGAATACTGTGGGACAGATGAAGAAATGAGGACATAAGAGCGGAAGCCAAAGTAGCTCCAATTACAGAAAATATCAAAGAGTACAGATTACAGTGACATGGACACATGCAGAAAAGCAGAAAACAATCTGGTGAAGAAGATTTGGGGCAGACAGGAAGAAAGCCAGAGGAAACAAGTGCATTCAGCAAAAAGATGAATGGATTGTGTGGGTGAAGGCCTGCGACAGGCATGAGTGTTGAGGAAGGCAGGGGTGTAGCACTGAATCGAGAGAGAGATGGTGAAAGTCAACACGTCACCCTGACCCCATGTTGAAAATGAGAAATAGGGGGTTGATGATGATGATGGTGATGTTGATGATGAGCAGGAAAGCTATCCTGGACTAACCCTTCCCATTTTAGTTTAGAAACTACATTTAAAGATAATGTGGGAGCCATTTACTATACTACACAGAACATAACTCATATGTTTAAAACCTCAATAGAGCAACACCAGCAACTAGGATTAATGGCCCGTATACACAGAAAGCAACTGTTACTAATAAAAAATAAAACTTGCTGATTTATTGATAGTTATTATTTATTATTGTAAACATAATATGCTAATAGTTTACCTAATCATTAAGGCAGTTATTTTTTCATTTTGATATTTTTATATTTTCCTGAGGTATTAGATTTTATTATAATAATTTTTGCACAGACCATTTTATGACTTATGCACTTAGTTTTTACCTCGGCATTAGTTGATGCTATCTGCTCAAATATATATACATTTTGGATTAGTGTTCTTTTTAGATTATATTTATTGTTTTATTCATTTGTATTAAAATTCTTCATGAACGTTTGCATGTAAAATAAGGATATTTTTGATTTCATTAGTATATGAAGTAACTAGTTTTATAGTTTAGCAGCTTACACATACATTATATGCCTTTACGACAATGTAAATGGACTAGTACAGGATACAAGGTAACTGATGATGTCAGCAACCTGCATAATTGTTACTTTGTTTCTATTGGTAGTTTATGTTTAAACTTGTATTAAAATGCTGATACTTTGTGTATTTATTTTTGAATGGTCTGATGAAGTAGGACGTTAACCTGCAAAAGTGCTTACCTTGATAAATTATCTAAATAATGTTCTTTTTAATCTGGCTGTGTTTCAGTTCATGTATTTTTATTTTTTATTATAACTCATATGTTCATGATACTCCCAACTTATGCTAGTTATTTTGATGCTAACAGACTGTTAATGACATTACTGTTTGGCTAAGATCTGTGTTATTGTCATGGAGTTTTCTGTGTGAGGATTTAGTAAGTCTCAGGAAATCATTTCCCCAGTTATTGTCCTGTAGGTTTCTGCAGAAAGCAGAAATTTCTCAGTTTTTAACATCCTGGGCAGTTAATTAAAATGATACAATTCACTGAACTGAAAAAGATGAAGTAATAATGAGCTTCTGTGCATTACTAAATTGTGAAGTATAAATAATACCATTTATAATACCTTTGAGCCCACAGCTGTATACAGACTTTTGTTTTTAGTTTTTATGCCACTGTACTCATTGAACAGGATACTGCTGCTTAACTGTGGAATGGAAAATGTTGCTATCGTGTTTTACCACATGCTGTATACATATTAGTACATACGTAAATCAATTTACTAATCTTTTACTGAAATATCTAATTGTACACTGTCATACTACATATATTTAACTGTATATAGTTTTATTTACCTGTGTTTTCTGTCTCTTACATTGTATTGTTTGTTTTGTACTGCATATGATACCTGAGTCATGAATTATAAGAGTTAATAAAGTACAAATTACACTGTGATACAAAACTGAGAATCCTGGGCATCCTACAGAAAGCCAGCAAGTAATTTAATTTCCATTTAAGGCAAACAGAAAGGTTTGTTTCCTGTGACAATATACAGCACCTGAAAAATAAAGATAACTGCTGAAAACCTGAAATGGGTAAGTGTGAATGTTAATCTGTCACTTTTCATCAACAAAACAAAATAGATTCCAGACCTAGGACTTGTAATTCTAAAACTAAAATATAGCCTGCCAGTCACTTAAGTGAACACCTCTCACACCACAGATTAGCTTTAAATTACATGAACAAAATGTGCCACTCTGTTTTGCTGTCAGGCATCATATAACATCACTGCCTCACACTACAGAAGATAGGATGGCTAATAAATTAAAACTGCCTTGCTTGTTATCAAACTTCAATCTTGATTTATGTCATCCACTTTCAGACTCTAATGTTTTTCCTTATCATGTCTGCTACAAGTCCAGTCACTGTGAAATAACCTTACTACAACTACCATTCAAACTAATTTTAAGTGAGAGAGAACCTTTTACAGGATTAGTTCTGCTGCCTGGAACTATCTGCTAAGCCAAAGCAGAAACAAAATTAATGTCAAGGAGTTTTAGAGTAAAGCTTTTAGAGAATGTAAGAGAAGAATACAAATGCCAGTGTTTTTGACATAATGGTTAGGAAAAACTGCCTCTCTTAAAATGCTGGCTTGATAAACACAGATGGAATATATAAAGCTTTGTTGTTTAGCTTTGTGGGTTTGACTGCCAGTAGCATATTGACACTAATCGCTATTTTGGTTGAGTTTATATATGCTATGAGGTTTGAGGCTTTTGGGATTTTTGATCAATTCTGTTTTTTATATTATCAAAAAAGGGTCACTAAGTCTATATAGCATTCAGAGTAGAAGAATCTATTTGAGGAACACAATCTCCTTTTAATGATCATCTGTTCTACTTATTGATATTGTACATGCATCCAGTCGGATCCTCCCGGTCAACAAATGTAAAATAAAAATAAAAAATAAAATAAAAATAAAATAAATTAATGAGGATCCATTCTAAATCTTGAATTACTGAAAGTTCGACATTCAGTATCTCGAGACTAAAATATCGAAAGTGCAGTTTACCGAAACTGCACTTTACCGAGTTTTACATTACCAAATCTGCTGTTGGGGTGATGTGTTGCGGTTTCTGTTTGTGGTGCATTGTGGTTTGGAAGTGAGATATGGCAGATGATGTGTGGCTGTGTAGGAACATTCAGGTAAATTGTTAGTATTTAAGGGTTTGGGGTTTGATTTTTTTTTTTGTTTTGTAGTGTTGTGGGAAGTTTTGGGAGTTGTTTGGTTAGATGGGTGAGTGTGTATGTGTGTGTGTGTGTGTGTGTGTGTGTGTGTGTGTGTGTGTGTGTGTGTGTGTGTGCATGTGTGTGTGTGTGTGTGTGTGTGTGTGTGTGTGTGTGTTACTGTTGTAGACAGTGTGTTTTTTGAATGTACAGTGTGTGTGTGTTTTTCATGTGTGTGTGTGATGGTGTGCGAAGTAAGTGTAGGGTGCTTAGTGGTAGGTGTTTTAGTCTTCTGTGGTAGTGCGACCTTGGAGTTGGTAGCGGTAGGTGTGTGTGTTTGGGGTTTTAGTAAATGTTTAAATGGGAGGTGGTGTTTGTGATGTTGTGGTGAAGGTTTTATTACAGAACAGAATGTCACTTGCTGAAAATTCAGTATTTTGAATTTTCGAAATAGTGATATTTGGTTTTATAATATTTCGGTATAGTTGGTGTTCGGTATTTAGATCTTGAGATATTGAAATTTGGTCTTTCAGTATTTTGAGATTTAGAAGTAGACCTGTTTAATCATATGCCCTTTTGTTTGTATTGTACCATTTCAAAACATGCTTAAACTATGCTATTGAATGATTATGTTTAGGTAAGAAGTGATGAAGATTTGCCTGTATTTTCAATTTTGTTATTTAGAAATGTGCACTTTATATAGGTACTGAACTGTATATAAGCATTGCTATTTAGATCTGAATTATGCAGTTGTTTAACTTTGCATTTAGACCAAATCATGGCTGAAATTGTCATCAGGCCAGCCTACTTACCCACTTTAACACATATAAATAAAGAAATACACAAATAAATAAATTAATAAGACTGCAATTCCCAAGTTGACTTATTTAATAACACTATCTGAACAAGAGTATCCAATTTAGTATTACCTTATTGTTAATCTCATAGCATGAAACAGAAGTATGACTTATAAACATAACAGCACCTAAACAGGTGTCTACTACAAAACTGCATTCTGAAACAAAATGCTTATGAGGTCCATGATGTCATCCAAGTGAATATCTGTATTCTGTATGCTATAAATGCATTGTGGCACATTAATCAACCTTTGATTTGCATTTTAATTAAGTTCAGAATGATTCTTGTCTTCTTCATTCGGTTCATTCTGACCAGAGAAAACTCTTCATTTAAACATAACTACACAAACAGCTGTCCCATTATTGATAATGGGTTGAAAAAAGGCACTTCAAGAGCAGAAGACAACATCCCATATCATGTAGCACACACTGACTAGCAGCAAATCCCCATTAATAGAGCATACCTAGGAGTGTTTTTATAGACATGTCAGAATCCAGAAATGCTAACTATTCGGATTTGTCCTTATAGTGGCATATGTAAACTTCTTGGTTTTGTCTGCAATAATGTAAGACAGCAATCATGTTATCTATGTACCTTAAGCATGCGGATTACATAACAATAAGTGATGGTCACCTGTGACACCTTATGCTACTGGGATTTGCAGTAGGTTTGTGAGATAGCCTGTCTTCACTGCATATAAATACCACCTCAGGTTTCCCTGAAAAGAGGCCACTTGCCTAGGGGGATTGACCCAGTTTGCAAAAGATAGATAGATAGATAGATAGATAGATAGATAGATAGATAGATAGATATTTAGATAGATGATAGATAGACAGACAGATAGTTAGATAAGCTTTGCAGAAATGAGGAATATCTCAGAGTACTGCAATGCAATACAAATATTCTTTACTAGGATTCAGGTTAATAGCCTCATAGGTAAGTATTAGGCTAGCTGTCCACATGGACCATTTTAAGGATAGCAAGTTCTTTTTTGTGCACAAATTAACCTTTTCTGTTTGGATAGAGATTGGCTTCACTCATCCCATGTTTGATAATTATATATTACCCCTAATTAGCATAACTGGGATCATGCCATAAATAATTTGAGAAGACCAATGCATGTAATAAAACATTTAGGAGTTGCCTCTGTCCATTAATAGTTTTAATATTAATTAATTAATATTAAATACGTATTTTAGTATTATAGTATATTATTCTGAAAAATTATTTCTAATCCCTTCCACAAAATGAAGTAAGGTAAGTGATATGTCTTACATATGGGAATAAAGCATGTCAGAATTAGTCCCCATTCTAACATTCATGGAAATTGTTGTAAACAGTAGATAAGGAAGCCTAAGTGTCAAAATCTCAGTCAGTCTCGGTTAGTTTAGGAAAGCTATGAATCACATATTGGGTAAACTAGCATTTTGCTGTTTAATAATCACCAGATTAACTCAGCATCACTGAATGCTAGAAAGATTCCACCTGTATCACTGAGGAGGGTTCTTTGGCTGTTTAAAGAAAATGGGGCTAAGATGAAAGTAGTTTCATAGTATCCCCAGTAGCTCACAGGTGTCATCACTCTAAGAGGCATCTTGCAGCTGTTTAACATCCTGCTTCTCTTCATCACAGCCCTCATACAAAACAGGAAATCAAAGACTGTTGCTGCCAAGAAGCAGCGTGACCTGATGCTATTCATAACTTATAGGACTTTTTTGGTCCTACTGCTGTCTTTGATGAGCTTTGAAAAAATAAATCATCTTAAATATATAGCTCTACAATGTGCAGAGTGAAGGCATAAAATTGTAGCAAGAATGAAGAGAAAAGAGACAAATATGACAGAAGAATGCTTGATGCTTACTGATGAAATACTGGGACGTCTGCATTAGGACTCCACAATAAATATACTCATTTTTGAGTGTTTCTGTAAATAAAGAGTAAAACAGTCTGTCAATCAGTGGTACGACAATTTAGTCCCTGGATTATGTATGCAAAGGAAAAATAAAGCATTTTTCTTCTATTTAGATTCACAAGATTGGCATATATAGTTTCTTTTTACTAGTTTGACCTAGTAAAACATACGCAGGAAACAAAAAGAATTAACTAATATTGATTTCTTAATATGTGTCTCGGTTTCATCTGAGATAAGCAAACAGGCAGTTTCATCATTCAAACAGTATTTTGTCAGAAAAAAAAAAAGATTAGCATTTATTTAGGCACAGATTACTGGGAAATAGTTCTGAACACTCATAGAACAGTGCACTTGGCTGAAGATCACAGTTCTTCTCATAAACCACTCTGGCAGAAAGAAGTGTTGCCAGAAACTGTCAGAACAGTTTCTAACACCTTTAGTGATATCTTTAAATAATCTCTCTTGATGACCCCTGGCGACTTCCTATACTTTAACAAAGAACATGACAGTAAGTGTTACAGTCATACTGACATTTTATTGAAAGAACACCAGATTACAAGGGCTCAAAGGCTCCTCTAAAGGTCAAATGTGCTTCACACCCATGGTATCACTAATGTGGAAGTGACCACTTGACTCTCAGTTCTAAGTGGTAAATAAGGTTTAGGAAAAAAATGAGATACGTGCTTTACTGTGGTAACTCCTTGGGATGTTTGAAATGGAGTTATCTTGGTAATAAAACTCTTGAAGGTCAAGCTTGTGCAGAAATGTTGTCAGTGAGAAAATGATACACATTGATTGTCACTAAAAATACTATCCTGATCAGCTCACAAAGAAAAAAAGTGAGGACCAGTAATTATGTCACAATGAATCAGCACAGCACTGATGCTATGTCAGACTTCAATAAGAAGTTTACAGAAAAATATTCATTAGTTGAGACACAGCTGGTGTACTCAGTCAAAAAGCAGAGTAATCGATAGTAGCAGCCACATTTGCAAACCAGTTATTTAAACAATTTAGTACAAAAGGAGTAAGCATTTCTTAATATTTCATAAATCTAGCTGCTATTAGTATCACAACTTGTAAAATGTAGCAGCAGACAAAATTAAGCTACATATGCATGGGAACGCTCACAAGTTTTAATTCTTAATATTAATCAATATGACATCAGTTAAAGTGATAAATTAGAAGTGCAAAATATAACAGGATGCAAGTGCAGGTTTCAGTATAAGTTTTTCTTTAAACTACTGCTGGAATTATTCTTTTACTATAAAATTATTCAGTAGTGTAAAACAAGTGCAAAGCATTAAAACAAAGCGGGTATGGAAGGTACCTCAGAAATATGAAATGTTTACAAGTCATCTTATATACACGCAGGTGAAATGAGATATAATATTCAGTACAACTGACACCTTAACCATAGCAAAATGTATTTCAAAAATATTGCAAACCACTTTCCGAACCACTAGTTTTGGGAAGTTTTAAGCCTTTACCCCATTAGGATGTACTGTGTCTGTTCTCCGTTATATGCTGTATCCTTGACACATCCACATTGGGTATGGAAACAAGGTTACTGGTAGTAAAAGTGGAAAAACATCTGGTAAAGGTCTCCCACACTTTCATGAACTTTATGGATGAATTTGGGGTTCAAGTTAAAGTGGTTATTAGGTGTGTGCTTACAAGATATTCACATTATTGTAAGGTTCAATATTTGGACAAGTGTTTTCCAGTCTATATAAATTTCATACTGAATATGCATAGTTAGAATGTACAACCTGTTGTTTCATCAGTGATAAATTTGAATAATCACCTCTGTCTTCCTTTAATGATTAAATCACATTTAAATGTAGCAGAACCAAATGTAGCAGAAGTAGTGATGTGTTTCTGTAAAGTATGTTCTTGTCATAACTAATCTAGAAGAATCAGATAAACATTGCCCATGTACAAAGAAAAGAATTCAGAGAACAGGCAGAATCTTATGGCTACCTCTAGGAAAAATTTAAGTTTTGCAAAATTTGAAAATATACACTGAACTGCTATCAAGTGCTTATCAAGGGTGTTGGCTTACAACTAATGATCTCTGCCTAACATGCAAAGCTATGTCAAACTCAGAGCTGTTGGACATGCTCCACTTAAAGAAATCCCAATTCCTCCGAGCTACACGCTGTAGGGACTTAAACCTCGTCACCACAATAAACAGAACATGCTGGAGGGATAGATTCCTGTCCCAGAGACTTCCCATACTCTGGAACAGACTACCTATCTATGTCAAACAGAGCTCCTCATTAGCACTCTTCAAGAAAAATCTTGATGATTGGATGGGTAATAGGAGATTCACCCCGGGATCACTTCTGTGGCTCTGCTTGACAAGGGCACAGAAAAATAATTTTCTTGGGTGGCGAAAGCCAGGGTACCTTTTTGGCTAAGCTTATATAGGCCCTAGGGCCAATAGCCTAGTACCTACCTATGAACCTATGAAATTCCATTTTCAAACACTGAAATTTCACGAATGACACCAGTGTTGTTACTGCAGTCTCTAATCTTTACAAAGATTTTGTTATAACAGAGTACTTTAAATAAGTGAAATAAACTCAGGTTTGATGAATTGAACACTAACATTAGTGTAAAGGCAATAGTGCACAAACTGCAATTATAACACTGAATGAATGCTCTGATGAATAGATAATCTGAAGCACGTAATTCCATAAAATGCTCTTATTTTTGCCAGTACTGACGAGAACCAAATGATGGAATTTTGTAATATTTTCTGGGTGAAACTGAAACAAAAAAGCATCAGTCTTGTTAATAAAGGTGTTTTAAGGTACAGCATCAGAAATGAAAGTAAAAGGTAGCCATGCATAAATACAGGGGCATGCTGGTCAGCAAGTTAATAAGACAAGGTAGAAGGCAATGAAAATAATGTTAAAATTTACAGTGTTATGAGCAATAAAAACATTGTCATTGTTAAAAAAGTGGCAGGACTGAAGACTTCATGACTGTCATCCATGTGCTAGTCTATAAGTGTATGTTGTATACCCACTGGTGTTAGTTCATTGGTAGTCACTGGTTGGTCATGAAATTTGGAAGAGGATTCCATAATGCACATTACTAATGATGTAAATCAATGATACTTTTTAATGTTTGCAAATAAATATTTGTTTCTTGGAATAGCTTGCATAATCATCTCTCTCTCTCTTTATCTCACTCTTTCTCCCTTTCTCTCTCTCACTCTGTCTGTCTTTTTCTTTATTCATCTATTCTTCACTGCCCCTCCACATATGTTATAGTTTGTCACTGTACCGATAGATTCTTCTATCAGTCCTTCTAATGACTAACACATTCAAGGTTGACTTTTCAAGTTTCAGAAACTGTCATCAGTTATTCTAAATGCAGCAGGCATGTGTTACGTCATTTGCAGATAGTCACCTTTGTGTGACACAGAGACAGTTAGAAGTTCTTTAGGGGTCTGCATTGCCTGTTTTATACTTTCATTGTTACTCAGCATTAAGGATGCATATATAATTTTCTAATTTAATGGATTATATTGCCCTTCTCAAATAGATTATTTTTTTCAACTCAGTTTTGAATCAGACTATCAGCAGAAAGATTACATTTAATGATGATTTGTTGAAGTAAGTAACAGCACCTATCTCATGTCACAGAGATTCTTCTTATAATATGAGAGCAAATAAGATGGCATTTCATCAAAATCATGTAGCAGAAGAACAAGTGTCTATTTTTTTGTGCTTCAGATAATTGAAAATCCTCTTGCTGTCACGTGTTGAAAGACAACACCAAACAAAAGGCTTATCTCCTGTTCCATGTCATACTTGCAGCTTTGAATTAGCTGAAAGCCATCTTACTTGTTCAATGTCAATGTCTCAGTGCTGACATTTCGTTAAAGCCATCTCAGTACAACACTGCTGCTATAAATAATAAAAGAGACAACATGATGTCATGCTGCTAAGGCTTGCTTGAATGAAGTGCTTAACTCAGATCAAGAGAGAAGTATATGCCTCTTCAGCGAAAATAGATGAAATGCCTTATAGTCAATAAGGGTACACAGAGACCTCTTCTGAAGTGCAAACTGCACAGATGCAAAATGGCATGCAAACATCTTTCAAATGTTTCATTGCACTTTTCAGATGAAATGCTAAAACTGAGGTATTTTTGATTGCAGATACAAGTGTGTAACTGAAAACAAATGTGTTTCCATACATCAGTTGCAAAACATGGGATCATGTCACCTCACTGAAACTTCAAAGTCAACTTTCATTGAAACAGCTCACAGAAGGAAACCCTGTACACTATTAATATTCCAGTTATTTTTTCAGTTGTGTTTGAATTTGTAATTACGTGTGTCTTTCATTTCTTAATTTATTTCCTAATTAGTTTTTGTTATAGAAGACTAATTGAAATGCAAGGCAGATTTTTACATATTTTTTTATTTGCAAGATGTTTGCCCTTTCCCACAAGGGAATGCAAGTAGACTAGAACCCTACAAAGTCAGTACCTTTATGTTTTTTTTATGTTTAAGACTGGCATTTAATATTGTGGTGTTTGAAAAAGTGGTTTCAACAAAATGATGAATCTTAAAAACACATAGATGAGTACAGTAATAATAAGTGTGTTATGCTTTTAGTGACAGTGTGGACCCCTCTGTGAGACCATGGTTTCTGTAGAGGTTATTGTCATATCTATTCCTTACCTGACATGGCAGCACAGAAGGAGCTATGGCTGAATGTATGACTGAAACCTTTACATCCTTTCCCTCACACCCACCCACTCATGACACATTGAAAAGTCACTTATACCTCTTTCCTCTTTTTACCTGTCCTCATACATCTCAACCTTCCATCTCCCAAATGAGGAACACTAGCCTTCATAATGTGGAACAAATGGGAAAATGTGCAACACATACTAACAGCTTACCAACAACTTCAACTAGGAAGGTCATAGGATGGTTAAAATATGTTGCTTTTACTTATAAAAAAAGATCTTTCAATGAATCAGTGTGATTCATTTCTATTTACCATGAATATCAGTTAAAAAATTCCTAAAACTGAATGTGTGATGTACCCTTTCAATGTGGAATTTTGAGGAACATGAACTTTTTAAGACCCCAAATGAGGTACGGTCTTTGCAATGAGGTACACTTGAGAGGTGTTCCCATATATCTAGTTTAGCTATTCACAGGCAGTTCACATTCTACACAACTTGAAGATGCAGTCAAGCTGCACAAAAGTGTGCTAACACCATTGGTTTGATCTGTGGACATGACTCTGAATTAAGCAGACTACTGTGCAATGTGGAATTAGTCAAGGGGAGAGGCCTAGGATCTTAATTATCTGACACACGTATTTGTAATTATAATTGCAGTGTCAACAAATCATTCAAAAAATGTTAATTTAAATGGGCCTGACAGCACAGGAGAACTAACTTGAAGGATACAAAGTCTTCTAGTCCCTTCACAGTGCACCAGCTATGTGACTTATGCTGCAAACTCAAATTCGGCAAAACCACCTTCCATGGCATAACTTATATATTATAAAAGGATAAAGATATATTAAACTGTTTTACCTGGAGATATTTGTGAATTATGGTTAGATAGAAACCCATGCTCATGCCCATTTGGCATGTACCTCACTAGACACCTGCAACAACTGGAGAGGCTGCAAAAGTACCTCACAAAGAGGATCCTAGGCCTTAAACACTTGTCCTATATGGACAGACTCAAAAAAGTCCAACTATTCTCTGTCTCATATTGCCTACTTAGTGGTGATCTCTGCTTGACTTACAAAGCCATGTCTGACCCAGCTCTGTTAGAAATGCTACATCTAAAGAAATCCCAATCCCTCCACACCACACACTCCAGAGACCTCAACCTCATTATCACAATAACAGAATGTGCTGGAGGGACAGGTTCATAACCCAAAAACTGCCCATGCTATGGAATAGACTTCTCATACATGTCAAACAGAGACCTCACTGGCCCTCTTCAAGAGAAATCTTGATGAGTGGATGGGAAATAGAAAATTAAACCCGGGGATCACTCCAGTGGCTCTACTCGACAGAGGCACTGGGAACTAAGGTTGGTGGCATGATGCCAGGGTAATCCTATGGGCTGGGCTTATAAAGGCTCCAGGGCCATTAGCCTAGTACACACTTATGAAACTATGAACCTATAGAAGGTTCAGATATTTTTTGAAATTGCTCTCAGTTGATGAACTTCTGACTAAACTAATATATCAAAACATATTTTATTGAGGAAACAAGACCCCTCAAACCCCCTCTGTGTGAGACCCTAGCAAACTTAATATTATCAGTTTCAAGATAATGATCAGCAGGTCTCAGTGAAAAATGAACCATCACCTTTTCCTGCAGTATCAGTGTTATAGCTCATATAACAAAACAAGAATGACAGCACTGTCTGATACGTCAAACCTCTTAAAATGTTGGCTTGGCAGGCATACTGATAGCAATCACCTCCATGACTCCCTAGGGAGAAGTTTGTCAGCTTTTGGAAACCAAACATAGCAGCTTTATAAGAACTAATGTGTCGCATTTGCCATGCCTTCTAAAGCCAGTGGCAGTTCCACTGTAGACCAGTTGGAATGTAAATGATGAAATACGTAGTATTACTAATCCAGTTACTTTACCAGTACCACTCATGACACTCAGGTTACTTTCTTTTTATCATATTGTTAGTTCTATATTCCTCATTAAATATATATACAAAGCAACAATACCCTAGCTCTACTAGTAAAGTTCTTTCAGTGTGATTTGCCATATTGCATGTTAAATAAAAGACTTGTTTTAAAAATAATCCCCAGGACTGCTCATTTTTACCTACCCGAGCCAAAAATATAATTATACTTGATGTGGGGGAGCACACATGCCAGGAGAATAGAATCCACACCCCCATGTCCAGGGTCATGCCACCTGCATGCTTATGTATTCTGCAACAACCCTACTATGGTGATGAAAAGATGTTCCTTGGTATATAAAAGCTACCTTACAGCTCTAGCATCAGTTGATCCAGAGGATTATGGTTATACACCAATAACAACTGGCTTCCTGAGTTCCAGGCTTCAATTCCCTCAGCCTCTATTCACTTGATTAGGAGTAAAGTCACTAAACCAGAGAGTTCTCCCAGGCTGAGGCTGAAAAACCTCCACATAGATTACTGCTTTATCCTACTCCATAAGTTCATGAATTAGTACTAGGCTAACTGCCCTTTGGGGTCATTTTAATCTTAGCTAATTACCCCATGTGAGACTCAAACCCTGCACTTTGTGTCTATAAGGTAATCACCTTAACCATTGTGCCAGTCTCCAATCCCATGTCATTGACCCACATACAAGCAGACAGTGTGTCTCCTAGATAGCTGACGCAGACTTCCTACAGCAATGCCACTTCTAAAACAACAGTACTACATAATACTACTCTAGCTTACTGTACAACTAATTCCACTCCAGGCTAAATCCTTCTTCAGAAGCTGATAAAATATGAGGTGAGCTCCATCAGTAGGTTTCTAGTAACTGCCTCACTGGCTATGAAGTCTGTTTTGTTACAATCCCTCACTTTCACTTTTCTGGACAGATCATGTTAGATTAATTAAGGAGTTCAAATGTTTAAGCATCTTGAATGCAGCAACATTTGCAAGTCAGTGCCATATTCTAATACTGGTTTGTCTGTTGACTGCCTGTCTGCTAGGTTATCACAATGTATCTTGCAAGTGTTCTCTCAAATAGCTGCTTCAACAGATACTTAACTCTGTTTATAAGAAAAATAAGAAAAGTGTCTTTCAGCAAATATATGTGTCAGGAAAAACAAACAAAAAACAAACAGTAGCAGCATTATCACAGCTGTATGACTTCTGAGCACCAAATACTAATCAATTTCATATGAAAAGTGGTGGATGGGCAATCACAAACTTGTTTAGCATTTCTGCCTCTATGTGCCCTTGTGTAGACAATACTTCATTATACATACAACTGATAGCTGGAAACACTGAGGTGCAATGCCAAACACTTGCTTAATTTCTGTCACTTTCCCTTATTGTTAACATCTTGTTGCCTAGTGCGGCTTTACTCATAGTTTCATAGGAGATTACTAGTCTAACAGCTCAAGAGCCCTTACTAGTCTAGCCAGTTTTAACCAGATTTTACCCAATTTTCTAGGGAAAAGATAACAAGGGTCAGCAAGTGGGGTTTTGACTATTTTTACAGACTGCCTCTGTTTATAAGGGACATGGGAGCCACCCCAGGAGAGAATTTGCAATTTCCCATCCATCGGTCCAGATTGAGATTGAAGCTGGTCAAGGAAGGGCTCTTAGTAATGTGAAAATGAAGCCTATTCCAGAGGAGGAGAAAGCTCTGGTCCACATATCTGTCCATCTAGCATAATCTTTCAATGTCAGAGATCAAAGTTTAGATATTTTGGAATGGGTGACCCTCATGCAGTTAGCTTTGTGAACATGGAACATTTCCATTACAACTGGGTTAGAGAATGCCTTGTAGGATAGATGCAGATCACCCCTTAGTAATTGGTAGGAAATTGAATAAAGAGATTGGGCTTTTAATTTGTTCACATATGACATGTTGGTTATACTCTGTATTTTTTTACTGAGAAACATCTGAGGACACTCCAACTGTTGCAGGTGCCTGGTGAGGTACATGCCAAATAGTCCATCATACTCTATTACTTGTCTGATGAGGGCTGAGTACAGTGGTAGTATGACATCCTTAGATCTGGATGCCATGTCCTTACTTATAAACTGAGTCCCACAGAAGGATTTCCTCACCACCATGGACACATGGTGGTCAAAGTTCAGATTACTATCTATCTGAGTTCCCAGATGTCTCACCACTGGGTCCACTCTTATTGGGGTGTTTTCAATGTTGTAAGTTGCAGGGGTATTTGATTTTCTAAATTGTATTATTATGCACTTCTTTGCATTTAGTTTGAGGCCATGGCTCTGACAGCAATCATTGTCTGTGCCAGACGTTTCTGTAGGATATCAACATCATTTGGGAAGTCAGTGATTGCCCCCAACTTGCAATCATCAGCAAACTTGGTCAGCCAAAGGCCATCTACATTTGCCCTAACATTTGAGAAGTATATTCTAAACAGAAGGGGACCCAGCACTGAGCCATGTGGAACCCCACTGGTGACTGGATTCTTGCTGGATGTGGATTCCCCCACTCTAACAACTTCTCATATCTATGAGCCATTTGGCTATCCACATCTAGAGCTGGAGGTTTATGCCCAATTTTATGAGGTTATCTATAATATCCAAGTGGGGATTGTGCCAAATTCCTTGGCCAGATCAAGATAGGTAGTATGGACTGTCTTACCTCATCCATGGCCTTAGTGACCTTCTCAATGAAGTCCACAAGAATGTGTATGCAGGACCTGCCTTTAATAAAGCCAAACTGGGTTGGGTCTTTACTCTCTAAATTTCCTATATCATTGTTAATCAGGTCCATGATTATCCTTTCCATAACCTTGTATATGAGGCAATTAGACTTATGGAGCGGTTGTTTCTTGGGTCAGTTGATGGTTCCCCCTTGTGCAGAGGGACAGATTGTGGTTAAATAGAGATCTGACTGAGTCTGCTAGGTCATGTTTCAAGCCAGGGATTCTTTCAGGGCCCATTGATCACATGTTTCTAGCTATAGAGAGTGCAGTGAAGACCTGTGCTTTTGAGATAACAGCCAAAGGAATGGTAGCGGTACTTTATGGGGAGTGACCGGAGAAGATGAGGGGGTGAAATTTGTGCTGATTTCATCAGCCAGCAGATTTAATATTTCATCTAGCTGAGTATGAGTAGTGTTATCTATTACCAACTCAGCACATTGTTGAGTGTTTCCCATAAGATTTCTGACATAATTAAAAAATGGTTTGTGGTTATCCTTTGCTTTTTCCTTTTAGTTTCATATTTAGCTTTTGAAGATAGTTCCCTGAATTGTCTGTTGAGACTAATGAGGATTTATTTTTCTCTGTTGTGCTCCCTCATAGTAGTAATGAGTGAAAAAAAACACAAATAACACTTGCTTATTTCCTTATAAAACAATCTATATCCCTAAGAGAAATGAGGCAGAAGGAGAGAGAGAAACAGAGAGAGAAACAGAAAAATAATAGCAAACAATTTGTAGCTAGATTTGAGCTGTAAAATGAATCACATGGCATATATTTCAAAGGTGCTCATACGGAGTTATATCTGCAATGCACATTTGTAATTTGTCTTTTCTTGTTTCTTTATTTTTTACTTCCATGTTACTGTTACAAATTGATTTGAATCGAATACCTTTACTAAAATGTTACACAGTGTGTGTATGTACAACACTACAGGACAACAATATGCTTAACAAAAGATTACACATTTCAGAAGTATGGGAATTCATATTTAGCTTGAGTAATCAGTTATCTTCTGAACAATACAACAATACAGATTTCCATACCAGATCAGTCAAGACCCGGGTTAACAATGATCACCACCAGTACTGTTAGCCAACCGGGTGCTGGTGGAAACTGGGCTACTGTTGGCCGAAAGAGAAGAAGATGGGGAAGGCATGCCCGAAGGCAGCAAGAGAGGAGGAAGGTTAGGAGTGTAGTAGTGGGGGTAGGGACTTTGAATGTTGGCTGCATGACTGGTATAGGGAGAGAGTTTGGCTGATATGATGGAGAGAAGGAAGATTGATATATTGTGCGTGCAAGAGACCAGAAGGAAGGGGGGTAAGGCCAAGTGTATAGGAGGTGGGTTCAAATTGTTCTATCATGGTGTGAATGTCAGGAGAAATGGGGTAGGGTTTATCCTGAAGGAACAGTATGGCAAGAGTGTTTTGGAGGTGAAAAGAGTGTCAGATAGAGTGATGTTTATGAAGCTGGAAATTGATAGTGTAATGATGAATGTTGTTAGTGCATTCCCTCCGCAAGTTGGGTGTGCGATGGATCAGAAAGAAATATTTTGGAGCGAGTTGGATGAAGTGGTGGTGTGGGTACCCAAGGGTGAGAGGCTGGTGATTGGAGCAGATTTCAATGGGCATGCTGGTGAAGGGAACAGAGGGGATGAGGAAGTGATGGGTAGGTATGGTATTATGGAGAGGAATGCAGAAGATCAGATGACATTTTGTGAAAAGGATGGACATGGCTGTGGTGAATACATATTTTAAGAAGAGGAAGGAGCATAGGGTGATGTACAAGAGTGGAGGAAGATGCAGACAGGTGGATTATATCCTTTGCAGGAGGGCCAGTCTGAAGGAGATTGGAGACTGTAAAGTGGTGACGGGGAAAGTGTAGTTAGACAACATAGGATGGTGGTCTGTAGGATGACATTGGTGATCAAGAAGAGGAGGAGGAGTGTGACAGCAGCACCAAGGATCAAATGGTGGAAGTTGAAAAAGGGTGATTGTAAGGTGCAGTTCAGGAAAGAGTTAAGACACGCACTGGGGGGCAGTGAAGAGTTACCGAATAGCTAGGTAACTACAGTAGAGCTGGTAAGGGAGACAGCTAGAAAGGTGATTGTTGCAACATCTGGACAGAGGAAGGAGGTCAAGGAGACCTGGTGGTAGAATGAGAAAGTACAGGAGACTACACAGAGGAAGAGGCTGGTGAAGAAGTGGGATTGTCAAAGAGATGAAGAAAGTAGACATGAGTATAAGGAGATGAGGTGCATGGCAAAGAGTGATGCGGCAAAGGCTAAGGATAAGGCATATGGAGAGTTGTATGAAAGGCTGGACAATAAAGAGGGAGAAAAGGACCTGTACTGATTGGCTAGACAGAGGGACAGAGCTGGGAAAGATGTGCAGCAGGTAAGAGTGATAAAGGATAGTGAGGGAAACGTACTCACAAGCGAGGAGAGTGTGTTGAGCAGATGGAAAGAGTACTTTGAGCGCTGATGAATGAAGAGATTGAGAGAGAGCGAGAAGGCTGGATGATGTGGGAATAGTGAATCAAGAAGTGAAACAGATTAGCAAGGAGGAAGTAAGGATAGCTATGAAGAGAATGAAGAATGGAAAGGCTGCTGGCTCAGATGACATATCAGTGGAAGCATGGAGGTGCTTAGGAGAAACGACAGGTGAGATTTTAACCAGATTGTTTAATGAAATCTTGGAAAGTCAGAGGATGCCTGAGGACTGGAGAAAAAGTGTTTCAATACCTATCTTTAAGAATATTTATTTATTTATTTATGTATTGACATTTGTTGACCGGGAAAGTCCACTGGGCCATTGACCCATTTTCAGTGGAGGCCCAGGGAGAAAAGCTCCATGGTAGCACATTCAAAATTAAAGAACATCAAGACATTTAAGAGTTTTAAAAAACATTTGCACATTATATACCTAACGGTAGTACATTCAATATAGTACATTAAAAAACATATTCATAGTTCCATAATCAGATAAAATTTCACAGAAGGTTTCAAACATGGGAGAGAGTAATGTCCATGAGTAAAGGGGCAGAAATATATAGTGAGATAAGTTGTGAGTGTCACATAGGATAGTTTAGCAAGAGGCAGGAGGAAGGAGAGTAAAGGGCAGCAAGAGGTAGGGAGAAGGAGAGAAAAAAATCAGGCAGTAAAGGGCAGCAATATATACAGAAGTAAATTGTGACTGCCTCGTAGGATAGTTTAGTATGAGGTGGGGAGGCTATGGAGGTTTGATTATTGTGCAGTGACAGGATAAGTTATTTTGGTAGTGTAGTTTGAGTGATGATTTAAAGAGTTGTGAAGATTCCATTAGAGTTATATGGGAGGGTAGTGTGTTCCACAGTTTGGCTATATTATAGGAGTATAGACTTTGTCCAGCTCTTTTGTTTGTTTTTATAACCTTTATTAGTTTTCTGAGAGGATCTAAGTGACCAAGCAGGAGTGTAAGTTTGTACGACTGAGTGAAGAGCTGGGGTTTGAAAATTAGTTTATGTGCTAATGTTAGTTGGATATAAGAAAGATGGCTTGAGAATTCGAGGCAGTTGAGTTCTCCAATTGCTTCACAGTGGTGTGTATGGTTTGCTTTTCCTGAGGCAAATGTAGCTATTTTATAATAGCAGGATTGCAGCTTATTACTAAGGGATGAAAGTAGGTTAGTAAAGATAGCACTTCCATATGGAAGGGAAGGGAGGAGCAGGGTACTTGCTAGTTTAGCTTTGGTTTGCTTGTTGAGGTATAATTTGTGCCTATATAGTTTGCTTAATTTGAAGTGTACTTTTTTATTATGTTATGAATATGTGGTTCAAAGGTAAATTTGTCATCTATTGTTATACCTAATAGTTTAGCAGTTTTAGCTATTTCCATTTCAATTCCATCCTTAGAAAAAATCTTAAAGTCTGTGCTTGGTGGTTTTGAATACGAGTAGTTTTGTTTTTTTTGGTGTTTAGTAGTAGTTGAGAATTATTTAGCCAAGTTTCTATTGAAGTAAAAGCTTTTTGGATTATATTGAGAAGGTCAGAAAAATTATTGGCGGAAGAAATAATTGTCAAATCATCAGTGTATTGGATCAAGTTACCTAGCTGAGAGACTTTGTGAAGGTCATTGACAAAAATATTGAAAAGTAGTGGCCCTAGAAGGGAACCCTGAGGGACTCCTATGTTGGTTTTTTGATAGATTGTGCATTTTGCCATTTTACTGATTGTTCCCTGTTATTGAGGTAGGAGGTGAACCATTAGAAAGAATTGGGGGAACATCCTAGTTTTGATATTTGGTTGTTGCTGTTGTGTCTTTCGGCTTTTCCCGGTTAGGGGTCGCCACAGCGAACTCCAGTCCGCTAATGATTGGCAGTAGATTTTTACATGCTGGCTTACCGGGCCTAATGCACAACCTTCAATGAAGGAATGCCCATTCATGCATGTTGCCACACAGAAGACGCTCTAACTGAGAATCAAACGGGAAACGTCTAACTGTGAGACAACAACGCTACCGCAGCACCACTACCGCAGTATAGTTTTGATATTTGGTACTTTTTTTTTTTTTTTTTTGGTATTTTTGATGTTTGTTTTGTGATACTGTATCGAAAGCTTTTGACAGATCTAGTAGGATTACTGAGGTATAGAGACAAAGGCCTTGTTGACAGTATTGGTGAAAGAGAGCAGGGCTGTAATTGTGCTATGTGCTGGACGGAAGCCATGTTGTGTGGGAGAGAGAAGCTCGCTCATTGTCTAGGAGTTGTTTAAGTAGTTGAGTGCGTACACATTTTTCTAATAGTTTTGATAGTGGCGAAAGTATTGAGATTGGGCAGTAGTTTGACAGGTCATGGGAGGTTCCACCTTTATGTAGTGGGGTGATGATAGATTGTTTCCATAAGTTTGGGAATAATGGTGATGTGCAGAGCTGTAGTAACTACAGAGGGATAAAACTGATCAGTCATAGCTTGAAGTTATGGGAAAATGTAGAGGAAGCTAGGTTAAGAAGGTAGGTGATAATTAGTGATCAGCAATATGGTTTCATGCAGGAAAAGAGCACTACAGATGCAATGTTTGCTCTGAGGGTGTTGATGGACAAATATATAAAAGGTCTGAAGGAGTTGCATTGTGTCTTTGTGGACTTAGAGAAAGCATATGGCAGGGTGCCTAGAGAGGAGTTGTGGTACTGTATGAGGAAGTTGGGAGTGGCAGAGATGTATGTAAGAGTGGTACAGGATATGTATGAGGGTAGTGTGACAGTGATGAGGTCTGCTGTGGGAGTGACGGATGTGTTTAAGGTGGAGGTGGAATTACATCAAGGATCAGCTCTGAGCCCTTTCTTATTTGCAGTGGTGATGGGCAGGTTGACAGACAAGATCAGACAGGAATCCCTGTGGACTATGATATTTGCAGATGACATTGTGATCTGTATTGACAGTAGGGAACAGGTTGAGGAGACCCTGGAGAGATGTAGATATGCTCTAGAGAGGAGAGCAATGAAAGTCAGCAGGACTAAGACAGAATATATGTGTGTGAATGAGAGGGAGGATAGAGGAATGGTGATGATGCAGGGAGTAGAGTTGGTAAAGGTGGATGAGTTTAAGTACTTGGGATCAACAGTTCAGAGTAATGGTGAGTGTGGAAGAGAGGTGAAGAAGAGAGTACAGGCAGGGTGGAATGGGTGGAGAAGAGTGTCAGGAGTGATTTGTGCCAGACATGTACCAATACGTGTGAAAGGGAAGGTCTACAAGAGGGTAGTGAGACCAGGTATGTTATATGGGTTGGAGACAGTGGCATTGACAAAAAGGCAAGAGTCAGAGCTGGATGTGGCAGAGTTAAAGATGTTAAGATTTGCACTGGGTGTGACGAGGATAGACAGAATTAGGAATCAGTATATTAGAGGGTCAGCTCAGGTTGGACGGTTTGGAGACAAAGCCAGAGAGGTGAGATTGCATTGGGTTGGACATGTGCTGAGGCAGGATGCTGGGCATATTGGGAAAAGGATGCTAAGGATGGAGCTGCCAGGTAAGAGGAAAAGAGGAAGGCCTAGGATTAGATGTATGGATGTGGTGAGAGAGGACATGCAGGTGGTTGGTGTGACAGAGCAACATGCAGAGGACAGGAAGAAATGGAAACAGATGATCCACTGTAGTGACCCTTAATGGGAACAGCCAAAAGAGAAGAAAAATCAGATAACTTCTGAAATGCAGTAACTGTGAGGAAAGCACACAGTAGCCACATTGCAAAAAATAAATAAATAATATAGCCATGTCTCTGTCAGAGACAAGGGCATATCACAGATTTTATGAGCTAAGCATAGCAAAACAGCAGGGAGATTTACAGTGTATATAGTAGAGCTGGACAATGCATGCATCATGCAGAGAATAAGAATATAAAGGCTTGGCATACAAAGCAATGAAGTGGGACAGTTAAGATATTATGAGAGCTGTTGCAGAGCTTCTTCAGTATGTAAATAAACAGCTACAAAACACACTGAGTCAGCTTGCTACAGAGCACATGTGAACCACTCATGCATACCCACATAACAGTTAACAGTGGCATAGAACAAAAAACAAGAGTAACATTCAGTGAGGCAGCAGTCCATTCCAATATAGCAAATGATGTACTTTGCAAAATGGTTGTAGTGTACTGTTTCACCCCCGAAGGATTACCTCCTGATGATTACGAGTCAAGATGTTCATTTGCAATGCAGACATTAAACTGGTTAGCTTTCTCAGAATGTGTTAGAATATTGCAATTGCAGGAACAAGACTGGCTGCATGAAATCTCACACAGTGTAAGCATGCAATAATGATGTAATTGGAAAGGTTTAAAGTTAAATATGATATAGGTTATACTTGCAAATCTGGTCATGCATCATGGTAGGGAGAGGATTATTCATTGTATACTTATAATGGAGTCATGGAGGCATTGGTTGGTCAGAGTATATCATGTATGAAACAAAATGCTCCCATCTACTGCACATTATATGTATGTGTGCATGTTGTGTGTATGTATGTATTTATGTATGTATGTATGTATGTATGTATATATATATATATATATATATATATATATATATATATATCCCTTTCTCTTTCTTCTATGTCAGTTGTGAAACAGTTTCTGAAAGGAGTTTTACCCCTGATAACTTATTGTAAACCAGTTGATCTTCCTTGGGATTTCTGTTGTGCTGGAGAAAATGACCGTCACCTTGTGAACTCACCAACTAAACTGCTTTCAGGTTCTTTATTTGGAAGACTGTACTCCTCATAGCTATAATATTTATGTTTGAGTTGCAAGCTCTCATGGTCAGTGAACCTTACCTAATTTTTCCATACAGATATGGTTTCTTAAAGCGCAAACACCTCATTTAGACCCAAAGTTGTTTCAGAGTTTACTTTGAATAAAGCCATCAGTCTCCAAATTTTCCTACCAGAACCTCCAAATTGGGGAGAACAGATTCAGCTTACTCTGGACCAGCATTTACAATGGATTTATTTTCTAGGACCATCTCAAGCTTTGTTTAGACCATTCTCTAAAAGCTTCCGAGTCCATATCCTTCCTTCTCTTAGGGTGAACAGGCTTTTTTATTTGATCCATACCAATACCAATGAAGTACTAAATGTTCAAGTAATATTATACTTGCTTGAAACCCTATTCAGTGTATTATTTTCTTTAATATCTTCATGTATGCTTTATACTGAATACTATATATCGATGTTTATGTATATCTGTGTATACCTGTATGTCTATGTATCTCAGAGTATAGCTTTCTGTGTAAATGTGTAAATGTGGAGCTTTTCTTCCTGCTCCTCTGCTGAAAAAGGACTTCTGTCCAGTTGGACTTTCCCGGTAAACAAACATAAGATAAATAAATAAATTAATAAATAAATAAAGGAGTCTAGGAATTACAACATGTAACCAATGGAATAGAAGAACTACAATATGTGGAACACAGGAATAGTACAGTAGTGAAAGACCCTTTCCTCAGGATGACTTGTAACAGTGAAGAAAGAATACATAGTACACATTTGTAGCACTGTTACACAGTGGGATAATGCTGACATTAACAGGTCAGGGCTCTAAGTACTACAGTATAGTTGGGGAATACTGGAATCCATTGTAGGACACTGTTATGTACCTCAAGAAATATTGAGAAACTTTATGACACAGTGACATTGTAGTTGTGATCTGACTGGGGAACTACTTTAGTGTATACTCTTTATTTACACCCCCCACACACACATAAACAGTAAGATCTTTGCTGTACTATTGTGTCACTTTACACTAGCACTTACAGTTCCTCACCTCCACCCGTCACGTTATTGTTTCAAACATTTTGTAATGGTCTATAGACAGTTCACATTATCACAGAATCTGCAGGTTATAGTGCATATAGCTGACTTCAGTAGAATGAGGTATAATATATATATGCAGAGACTTGACTAAGCACCTTCCAGTGTAGTAACAGATTGCAAAGGATAGAATTATATGACTATATATAAGCTTAAAACCATGTAGGAAGAAAAGAATACTTTTGGAGATTTATATTAACATGCAGTAACTTTGTAAAGTTAATTTGAGCTAAGAGCCTGTTGCTTCAACCATAGTTGTCATTACTTTATAAACTGAAGTATTTAATTTCATGTTATACACTTTGTGTTTAGAGCTCATAGGCAGTTAATTGCTGTCCAGCTTAACAGATGCTTTCACTGTAGGTACAAATAAATTTGCTAGAAGTATGGTCCAGGAGACCCCTGAAGAGTGCAATACAATTTCTGAATAGTATCACCTGGTTAAGTAAGTTGCGCAGAGTCCCACAGTAGGCAAATGGAGGCTAATAGCATCAAACCCTAGTATACAGAAAGCAGCTTATTTATAGCTCCTAACCTAAATCATCTGTCCTAACTGCAAGTCGACTGCAGGAAGTGAACAACAGTGGTGAGTAAGGCAATGACTATGAATTATGGGAGAATCTGTTGAAGATGCTTTAATGCATAGATGTGTATTGCATTACTCACTATGTCTATTGACAGCACTGTCAATAAGTTATGCATTTGTATGCATTCTGCAGATGAATTGCCACGTCCAAGTGTAGTGTTGTTGCGTTATACCCATCTGTATAATGTGTTGATGAAATGGGTAGCTGTCAATTACTGCATCTCCAGCTGCAACTAGTATCTACTGAAAACATATCAGGTAGCGGATGGTCAGTCAATATGTGTGGAAAGAGCAAGCATAAAAAGAGGAGAGCTAACAAACTCTACTGTAAGAATGCAACCTAATATAAGCTCCCTTTCTCCTCACCTAGGGTTACCACCTGTCCCACTTTGTGAGGGACAGTCCCTCTTTGGGCAGTTGTGTCCTGCAAACATTGTGAAAAAATGGCAAATGTCCTGAGATTTTAGGACAAAATTATTTTCTATATTTTATGTCATAGTTGCATAAAACAGTTATTCTGTATCTGAAACACATAAATGTTATAAGAAACAGAATAAGGAACTAAAATGCTACAAGAATAGACTTTTATTCAGGCAAAAAACTGAAGTTCTGTCCTTTGTACTGGCCGTGGGTATGTTTTGCCCTGCAAAATCTGATGTTTGTGGCACAAATGTCCCACTTTGGGCATTTGGAAAGGTGGCAACCCTATCCTCACCTGGGCAGCATTTATTGCCATGGTGTTGCTGTCTGTAATAAACATAGGAAATATCAATAAAACCTGTGTATATCAGGACATACACTGCAATACATTGTACACAATGCAGCAAGTGGCATGAACACAAACACAGAAACAAACTCAAAGAGTGTAATTGCTCTCTCCTCTTAAACTGTACATGCTATCTTGTTGTGGGGAATTATTGCAAGACATTTCTTAGCAGACATGATGATGCTAGCTACCCTCCGGATGATTTTTGGTGTCATGGTCCACAGTAACAATTGTATCAATATCCTACCAGAGTTGTTCCTTAGACACATCCAGAACTTCCTCTTCACACAGTCTTGGCATTGCCTGGAAGTTCAGCTGCAGTGTACATCTGACCCAGAACTTCCTCTTCACACAGTCTTGGCCTTGCCTGGAAGTTCAGCTGCAGTGTACATCTGATTTTTACTTCACTGCTTTCATTGTGTTGTACGTCTGTCCTTGAGAAACCTTAACAGTGCTGTATTCTCTTGCCTTGGGAAGTGTGTGGTTATACATGACCTAATGGGCAATACAATGCAGTTACAAGTGCTTTATCAAAGAAGTGATAATAGTATGTGCCAATAGTGTAAGCAAATCCAGAATATATGTGCAGCCCATGTCCTTAAATGGATCACTATAGTATACCTACATGCATAATGCCTGCAGAGATCCTCTTCTATGAATATATGTATTGGATTTGCAACAGCATGACGTCAAGCAAGGCACTTCAATAAAGCACTGAAATGTGTTACTGACACAATGCCCATGCAGTTGCCTATTTTCAAGCTTGCAAGATAATGAAATCTTTATGAACACCTTAATAATAAATGAAGAGTTACTACTCCACATGTATGCAAGGAAGTAGAGGGATGCTAGTGACAGTCTGGGCTAGCCTACCAGGCAGACCAAAGTTATACATGGAGAAAGAAGGTAAACAGAAATGTAAGACAGGAAACATAATACAATAAAAATGCTAAATCAGGTGTTCAAACAAACCCTTACATCCAGTTTATTGAAGTTTAAGTGCTTTCATTCCCTGTTTGGTAGAACTTTATCAGAAACATGGCAGTCATCTTGTTTTAGGGTTCAAATAGCTTTAAAGGTGACACATCTCTGTAGCATTTAAAGGTATACAACATAAAAAACTTTCAAAATTGTCAAAGGTAGTAACAAATGTCATAATACAACCTTAACCAGTTTTTCAAATTTCTTGATACCAGTTGAGAAACTGATTTTTGCATATAAATCCTACTTATGTACAATTCTTTTGTATTACACATCGCAGTATAGGCCGCAGTGGTGCAGTGGTTAGCATTGTCACCTCACACCAAGAGGTTCTCCCGTTCGATTCTCGGCTAGAGCTCCTCCTGTGTGGAGTCTGCATGTCCTCCCCATGGTCGAGTAATGTTTAAAGACATGCAGGTAGGTGTGTGCATGAATGGGTGTACCTTCTTTGAAGGTTGGGCATCAGGCTGGCAACTCAGCACCGTAAAAAACTTTGCCAATCATTAGCGGACCGGAGCTCTGATGTGCCGACCCCTAACCGGGAAAAGCTGAAAGACTATTGTAGAATGCTGAAAGGGCTATGTACTATCAAATACCCTAATAGTGTTATACCAGGATCCATTTTTCCATTACAAGTTGGTGGAATTATTTGATCGGATGAGCATTGAAATTATGCAGATTATTATTATTAAGGAAAATCTAAGACAGTTGAAGAAACTTGAAGTTGAAATTAAAAATTTGGATGCTCTTATTAGAAATGACCTTTGTTTTCCTTACCACCTGGACGACTTTCTTGGATTGCTAAGTAGGATAGAACAATATGAGATTTCTGCATATAAGCACAAACAGAAGAAGATTGCCAGAGATGAGAATGACTACAATCATAACAGGATTTATCCCACTATCCTACTCCTAATGGAGGAAGAAAGATTGAAACTGGTGACCTTGTTGACGCATGTGACACTTATAGGGAGAGTGTTAGTGACAGCAATGAGCAGGTGACCCCATTTCAGGGGACTGGGTATCTCTGAGATTCAAAGGGTTGGAGGAAAAGTGGGGTAGGCAAGAGTAGAATGCCAATGGAGTTTTATCACCCCTCCCTGGAAACATGAAACATGACTGGCACCCGAGGGAGTACCAGAACAGTTGAGGTTGGAAATAATTTCTCTGGAAATAATTTCTTCAGAAGATTTGGATACACATGTTAAAGGTACTGTACATGTTTTTGATGGATCCACTATATATAATTTTTCTTCATTCTTCATTGCCTATTTCCTCCCTTTTTGGTTTATTATTTCAAAAAGGGTAAAAGTTTGTGCCTTCAAGTCACCCCAATACAATACATACCCCGACTGAATTAAAACTGTATACTAGAAAACTGAACTTGAAATGTCTGAACATGGTGGTTTTAATGTGTTGGGGTGAAGTAGTATTTTCAATCCCCCCTTATCATTGGGCTTTTTAAACAATTATGTGAAAAGATCATCAGGGAACTGGGCTACAAAAAGAGAAAAAGATTTTATAATTTAACCCCTGAAGAAAGAGAACTTTTATTTAAAGTATACATGTGATGAAACCAGACAAGGATGGGGGAGCTGTTATCATGGACCACCATTTATATTCATCTAAGATGCTTGAATTTTTAAACAGTGGTGAATTTTTTATGGAAGTCTCATGTAACAAGATTAACATAGCCTACAGGGGCATCAACTATGCATTAGAAGACTTGTACACCACCTTTGATTTACCTCCAAAGTTAAGAGATTATCTTGAAGTCAAGCATCTTTGGGTTCTGAAGATATTTGGAATCCCTAAGATTCATAAATCTGTGGCTGTACCCCACTCAGACCCATAGCAGCTTCAGTGGGTCAAAGACTGAACCTTTGGTCAAGTTGGTCAACTTTAAGTTAAAAACTTTCATTATGGATAAAAAAAATGTATTAAAAGATTCTTGGCACTTTTTTCAGGCAATTGCAGATGTCAAATTTTTATTTGATGCCCTATTCGTGACTATAGACATCAAGTTGTTTTCTGTCACCCCCCATAACAAAGGCTTGGAATGGTTTGTGCGTGCCATGGCTAATGGTGCCAACCTTGACCAGGTTGAAATTAGTTTCATTTTCAATGTATGGAACTGGTCCTTTTATAAAATTTTGCATTTTTTGAGGGGGAATACTTCAAGCAATACAGGGGTGTAGTGATGGGGGCAGCCTTGGCCCATGTATTTGTGAACATGGTGTTAAGGTATTGGCAAACCACAAAAATATTTGTTTCCCTCCTTTTTTCCAAGGTCAAGGTTTACATGAGGTACCTGTGAAAGGGAAACCTCGCTGAGTTGCAAGAATTTATTGATTTTTTTAATGGCTCTACTGACTTCTTGTACTTTTCATATCAGGCCAGTGACAGTTTTATTAACTACCTAGACATTACATTATACAAGAAAATGTATCTGAATGGAGGTATAAGTTATTTAGAAAATAAACTTTTTCAAATGCTTTCTTACACTGCACCAGTCAACACCCTAAGTGGCAGAAAAGAAATATTGTTAAAGGACAATTTATTAGCAATAGGTTCATTTCAGATGACTTGGTATTCGAACAAGGTATTGACAAACTTTGTATTTTATTTATGGGCTGTGGATACCCCTCAATGTTGTTAGGGGATCTTATGAAATGGGTTTTAGTGGTTAGACAGATTAAATATGGTCCCCTAGTGAGCTGCCCCATGAGTTGACTGTTGACGTGATTGGTAAGAAAACTGACTTAAGTCGGGTCTTTGTTATTCAATATAAAGCTGATATTTCCTCCCTAAAAATGCTATTGAATGCCACTGGAAGACAGTTCTTAGTGCATCTGGATATCTTGACTAGTTGGATCAGCACCCAAAATTTGTGTACAAGAACAGTACCAATTTAAAGGCTATTGTAGAAAAAAATCATGACAGGTATAATGCTTCGAATAAGAATAGAGGCATGAATTGTTGTGGGATGTGCAAGCAACGTAGATATATTCTCAAGGGAAAATACTTTCAGTGGCTAGCTACCCCAGATTGCTCTAATTGAAGGGGCACTTTAACTATACTACTAAGGGGGGTAATATAGATTGCTTTCTGTTCCTCTTGTCCTGTATTCTACATTGGCAAGACAGTAGGTCCTTTGTGGAACAGAATCTATCAACACAACTATGCAATTAGCAAAGGGCTTGAAGCGAATGCCTTATATAAACAGTCACTCTCAGGTGATTTCATAGGTTTATAGGTTCATAGGTAGGTACTAAGCTATTGGCCCTAGGGCCTATATAAGTCTTGCCAAACCGTACTCTGGCTTTTGCCACTCAAGAAAATCATTTTCCTGTGGCCCTGTCAAGCAGAGCCACAGAAGTGATCCCCGGGGTGAATTTCCTATCTCCCATCCAATCATCAAGATTTTTCTTGAAGAGTGCTAATGAGGAGCTTTGTTTGATATAGATAGGTAGTTTGTTCCAGAGTATGGGAAGTCTCTGGGACAGGAATCTATCCCTCCAGCATGTTGTGTTTATTGTGGTGACAAGGTTTAGGTCCCTAGAGCATGTAGCTTGGAGGGATTGGGATTTCTTTAAGTGGAGCATGTCCAACAGCTCTGGGTTTGACATAGCTTTGTATGTTAGGCAGAGATCGCCTCTGAGTAGGTGATATGTGACAGAGTAAAGCTGGAGTTTTTTGAGATGGTCTGCGTAGGGCATCTGTTTGAGGCCGGTAATCCTCTCTGAGAGGTATTTCTGCAGCCTTCCCAGTTGTTGTAGTTGTCTTGTGAGGTACATACCAAAAGGGGCGTTGTACTCTATAATGGGCCTAATGAGTGATGAGTAGAGGGAAACAATGACCTCTTTTTTCCTGGATGAGAAACCTTTTGTGATGAGGTGCACCATGTAGAAAGATTTCCTGACTACTGTGGCGATCTGATTATCAAAGGAGATACTACTGTTCACCTGTGTCCCAAGGTCTCTTATCACCCTCTCGGTGTTAAGTAGACTATCGCCTATGTGGTAGTTCTTGGGTACAGAGTTTTTACCAAAACGGATGACAATGCACTTTTTGGCATTGAGCTTGAGGCCATGGCTTTGACACCAGGCATCTGTCTCAGTGAGGCCCTTTTATAAGAAATTTTCAGTCAGTATTCTTAAAAATGTTACACCTAGTAATAGAGGAAGTGAATGGGAGCTTATCCTTGAACAAATGAAAATGTTTTGGCTATTGCTACGCAAGTCCTGTAATCTACAGTGTATCAACAGTGTCATTTTTGTTAAACCTATGTTAAGAATGAAATCTGCCTAAGTATAACTATTTCATCTGATGGTGCTTATTTGATTTTTTAATCCATTTTCTAAAGTGTTTTCTATAGTTTTATTCTGAATGCTATTAAATGTTTTATTTGTTTTAATGTTAGGGTTGTATTATGACATATTTTACTACCTTTCACAATTTTAAATTTTTTTTATGGTGTATACCTTTAAATGCTGCAGAGTTTTGGTGTCTTTAAGGCTATTTAAACCCTAAAACAAAATGGCTATACTATTTCTGATAAAATTCCACCACACAGGAAATGAAAGCACTTAAACTTCAATAAACCGGATGTAAAGGTTTGTTTAAATACCTGGTTTGGTGTTTTTATAGTTTCATTAGTGTAATTCCAACACTGTGTTGTTTTTGTTTCCTAAGACAGAAAAGATATTAAGAGGAATGTGAAAACTTGTAGAAAGTGATGCATAAGGTAAATAGACAATGGGGAAAATTCTCGATAAAACAGATGCAGTGATAAGGGCAGAAAGAGTACAGAAAAATGGGTGAATTGGTCATAGACCAAGGACTTTAAGGGAACAGCTGTTTCTATATATTCTTCACATTATCTTTCCCTTTTTGCATCCATACAGACATTTTCTATTTATTTCTGTGTACCATAACACCTGGTTACTGTCAGCCTGCTCAGTCCAACAATTTCATATTGCTGCTGTCTCTGTGACGTGCATGTGTTACAGTCTTTGCATTCTTACACAGTGCATATACATTACATTTATATGGGCACAGGGTTTAAGTAAACTTTGTTAAGGCTCTGGAATTTGGAGGGGTCAAGACCCACCCTTTCAAGGGTAACCAGGTTAAAATTTGAAGACCTGGCCTTTACTTAGAAATGAAAGGTCAGAAATGTATAGATCAGTAAGCTTGAGATCAGTTCAGAGACTTTGTTGTTTACTGCCACACTGTATATTCAGTCAACAATTTATTATTATATTAGTCCAAAAAGAAAACAATGGAAAATCATGCAAAAAGATGAAAATGTTATCATCGGTGTCTGTCTAATGATGCATTGCAGAAACAGAAATAAGAAATGAAAGCAGTGCATTAATGAATATGATCAGCATTTTAGGAGCAACACAATATGCAAATTTTCAAAAGCTTTCTTCATCTAGAACTTTTAAAAAGCAGGCAAACCTGCCCTCCGTGGAAAAAGTTAAATGTTATAATTTCATTATGTTCATACTCCAGCTCACAATGTGGACTGGCAGCTTCTATAAGAAAGCCATTAACAACAATGGCAGAACAGTTGTGAACATCCAACAGCAGTGACAATGAATGGCATTGTTTCTAATCATGAAGGGGATGGGTACCTTGAGCCACATTTTCTGTTTTTCCTCAGCACCAAGAACAAGAAGGTACATTTCAAATAGGTATGACAACATCCTACCAACTTAAAATGTTTATATATATATATATATATATGGAAATATAGCCTTCTGTTATTCAGAAATATCTTTTAACAGACCCTTAACATTTTTCACAATCTAGTATGATCTTCAATGAATGTTATATATGATGAAACAAACTTCCCTGATGTTTTATTTGCAATTATGAAAATAAAAGACCCTTAGTGATCTTTTTGTTTTTATACGTCTCTTTCAGCAGCCAGTTATACTAATTCCCAAGAAATGTCATATTCCTTCATTAACAAGAACAATCTACCTATTACTTATCCACTTAGAACAGACATGCCTAGTTACAATAGATAGTAATACCTAGAAATGAAATAATAAAACTTCTATGTACTTCAACAGAGTTTTCTGAAATGTTAAGTGTAGTCATTGTTGGTTATATGCACCCAGTGTAATCATTTTGTTAGTGTGCACTCAGATTTATATACTGTTTTTGTGTGGACTCCATCTAATACGTAAAGATGGTGGCATTCTGTAAGCAATCATAAAATGCTACTTTGGAATCCTGGGGTGGGTGGGCTGACTTATGGTGCACCTATTGTGGCTATCATTAGTGGATGATGGGGGAGACACACATGCCTAATGAGGGGTATAGGGTGGAGACATTACTGAGCTGTTGCACTGGTGAGGCAAATATGTCACACTTCTCCCCTGCACACCTGCCCTCCCCAGGCATACTATTAGGTCCGCAAAGAGAGGAGGGTGGATGGGTTGGTCATAAGTTGAACTCCCTGAGATGGATGCACAGAAGTGCTGAGCCCCTGCATACCTAGTTCCGCAACCTGCCCCAACAACACTGGATTAAGTTTGGAGGAGGGAGTAAGCAGATGACAGACCTTGCACAGATAGGTACTGGAGTGTCAGGCCAGTACAATGAAGTGGCAACGGCGGCAAGAAAAAAAATGGAAAAAAGGGCAAAATAGGAATTTCCACTTCCCTGGTTGCAAAGTGATTGGTGAGCAAGTCAAGTCCTGTAAGTAGAATGCACAGCAGGAAATCTGTCATGCAGTTCTGTGCAGCTTAGTATGGCATGTAGAAGAAACCAAATGAATGTCCATGTTAAAAAAGACTAAAACAACTTACTACAGCAGCCTCCAAAATAAGCAAAAGGATAATCCCAAATTATTCTGGTCGTCCATAAATAAACCATTATATCCAGCCTGTCCTATTACTAATAAAATGATTCCCTAGCTACTCAGTTCAATGACTATTTTGTCCAGGCAATACCTTCCCTGATCAATGATAACCCCATTTCCTCTCTCTTACCTCCCACCAATTTAGTAAACCTCAGTCAGTCCTTTTCCTTTCAACCTGTGGCATATTTCAGCAATAACAAAATTATCCAAATTAAAATTAATCATTTCTAAAACTCCATTCATTGAATACAGTGTCCTATCCAGAAAAACATCCTAAATTATACCACTTCATAAAGGAGGAACATCAACTGAATTAAGAAATGTGGGTGAAGACGTTTGTACTGAATAAGACTAGCCAGGAGGAGTTTCAGAATATACAGTATATAGAAAAGAAGTTCTAGATTATGCTTAAATAGAGCCTTGCAGTAGCAGAGGTGAGTCTCATGGAAATGTCGGAGAAGGATGTTGTTGAAGAGGTGTGGTTGAAAACTGGTATAGCCATATTTTGAGAAAGTGAGCCTGCAGGTCCTTTTTGAATATAGGAGAGTTTTCAATTTCCCTGACAGAAGGGTATATAGATATCTTTCACTATGATAGCATAATGGGTTGTGGTGAGTGGAGCTGTGAGGGTTAGCCTGCATGCGATTCTTTGGGTTGAAAATCATTTACAAGTAGCTTGCTAAAAAAAAAAAAAAAAAAATTAAGTTTGTGTCTGAATTTCTGAAAGGGTGACATCACAAATGTCTGTAATTACCATGCGATTCTTAACATGTTATTGACAATAAGATAATTCCCTGTTCAGGCACATAACCTGCATGAGAAACCTTGTGCGACTTACTTGCCTAATGAAAGACTAAAGTAAATGAGCATTTCAAATTAAAATACAATCATTATTGTGTGATTTATATAGGTACTTCAGAATGCTACCCAGAATTTACCTCACTGTATATCTAATGCCACTTTTTTATATATTAAAATATCTATATGCTGTGGAAAATAAGAATTCTTTTGAATGGTACCAGGGTTTTATTATATGTGCAGCAACAATTCTGAGTGACAATATAACTTTTGCTGCAATATACAAAGAAACAGCATTACTCCACGTGATTCATTTCAGAAGTTGGTTCATTGCCTGTAGAATGAATACAGATTGAACAAAAGAGGTGCAACTTCTGATCTCACTTACATTCCAGTAATACTTGGAATTATTGTTTACCTTTCAGCTCTTACACAGTTACAACAAAAAAGCTAAAGGATAATTCACCTTAAAACTGTTAGGAGAAGAAATGACACTCAAGCGGATTTCTATGTATTCCTTAAGGACTTGGCAATCCCTGTTGTATTGCATAGGTCTCATAGCTCCAAGTAACAGGAGTAAGCTCCTATGTACTGAATGAAGAACATTATTTAGCACGCTATTGTAAATTCTATATATAGTTTTCCCATGACATTTTATTGTCTAACAAGAACTTCCAAGTGGAACAGGTTTTAATAGCAGCAATTGCCAGTGTTCATAGTAAATGGCACCACAGCACAACCATGCCCCAATGTGTCGAATTGTGCTACTGTGTCAATTAATGATTCATAATTGTTCTCATTCCCAAAAGGACACAATCTAAATACCCAGGAGTTGGCTTGAATACAAATCATTCAATTTTGCAGCTGGAACTCCTATGCAGTGGAACATCTGCCAGCCATGCTAATATGTGCTACAGGTAAGACAATACACAAACGCTGGATCACCCCCAAAGAAAGACAGACAGACACAGATGTTCACATTCATGGACTCACTCATTCGCTTTCCTCATACACACAAAAACATGTGCACAAAGACACACATAGATATGCAGACAGACAGACATGTGCACATGCACACACACACACACACACACACACACACACACACACACACACACACACACACACACATACACATACTCTGAAACATAGAATACAAATACACTACCATTTATACACACCCAGGCAGAACTACATCTGCTGTCTGTCTGTGGATAGGTCGACTCCATTTCACCACACACAATGTCTCCCTATTGAAGTGTATGTGTGCTGGGAAAAGATGGCTTCTACTAATGCATGTTAAAACAGATCAGTTTTCTTTCCAGCAGTTGTGTAGTTCAGGCATCCATGAATCCCATACCATGCAACTTCTCTGTCAATGTCATGCATTGAGAAGGTCACTATGACCCCTCCCACAGAGTATGGACTACAACATTTCCTACACTAGCAGTTCTAGGCAGCAAGGGAGGTGTATGAATCAAAAGTACCTTTTGAAGTATACACAACAGCTTACATTTGTCTTGTATGCTTCATAATTGACTATGAATACTTGCCTTACTGGAAAGGATAACACATAATGAAACTATGTTGCAGAAAGAAAACAAATCTAGCATGTTATGCCAAGTGGAAGTGGAGATTTTGGCCACTTTACCTCTGTAAGTTCCTGTTAGGAAAGACCTTGCTACTTTAATCTGAAATCTTTTATATTCAGCTATCAAAGCCTTATGTTAAAAAAAAAAAAATACACACGTGTATACATACATATATATATATATATATATATATATATATATATATATATACACACACACACATGGATCTAATAAATTCGTGAACTCACTTACCCAAAGGTGCATTTTTTTGAAAATGCACTTTTGCGTAAATCCTTAACCAAAAAAAAAAAAAAAAACACACTAAACACAATTATGCATCCCCCACCCCCCCACTTTAATATTCTCACTCCGAGATCGCACTACAGTGGGGAAAAGGGAATATTCCCTTATCCCCACTGTACCACGATCTGAGCAATAGTTTGTTTAGTTGTACAGCAATACTAAACGTTGATGTACAACTAAACTAAGATGCAAACTGCATGTTTTTATTTCATTTCTCTCTTTTTTTTTTTTTTTATTATATTCTTACACGAAAGTGCATTTTCAAAAAAATGCACTTTCGCGTAATTGACTTAGTGAATTTACTTTCCGGTGAAATGTAAATTTGCTGGATCAAAGTAGATCCATATATATATATATATATATATATTTTTTTTTTTTTTTTTAAATATATAATATAAATGTATAAAATATATTAAAATATTATATTGAAATATATTAAAATATATATATAAAATTGATAATTAATAATATGTAATTACTTCGTTATTATTCATAAATAAAATATTAATTAAATATTAATATTGAAATATATTCAAATATAATATAAATATATATATATATATATATATATATATATATATATATATATACATATATTTTTTTTCTTTTTTCTTTGAGCATCAAAGCAACAAAATGATTGAATGATTAAAATCTGCCTTTGCTGGTGTATTTTTGAAGTTAATGAAATGTCTTTTTTTGTGTGAAGAGAAAATGATATCAGATGTTAGAATTCATTAAAAACAGTTCTGTTAATGGTCAAGTAACAGTATCTGATTAATCCATTTTAAATTATAAACATAGCTATGACTATGCAGTAGAAATTTGGCATTGATTTATCTTAGATTCTTTGCAAATTAACTTGGCATTACCAGTGCAAATATTTCCTTGAATGTACCAATCCTGTAACTAGCACTGTATCAGGGTAGGTATTTTAATGTTGATTTCTGACTCTTGCATGCTTGTAATTTTGTCATTATTTACTGTGGGATCATACTTTCTTCAGCCACAACAGCACATTCTGCTATAAGATACATTTGGAAAAACTCACCAGTAGTACTTAGACGTTTGCATTCATATAGTATAAAGTTTGCTTTATTTGCTGTTTTTAAGTTTCTTAAAGAAAAAACATTACTTCTTCAATTCAAAGATTTATTAGAGTGACTGCTTTTGTTTGCATATCTAGAGATATGAAATGAATAAATAAGATGGGCTAACTTATATGACAGTTTATCATTACATATCTTCTACAAACTGATGTTTAATGACCAATTCATTAACTACCTAAACACCAGACCTCAGTGAGTAAAGCTTTGGGTTCATAGATTAAATAATGCTTGGTAGCTTGATACAGTACTCAGATGAACTAATAATTAGAATTAAATGAGAAACAGCAGAAAGACACGATAAGGGAAAACAAAGGACAAAGAAGGCAACAGTCAGTAGACCTAATTTCATCTCCAAAGAACTGAAGGAGTCCAAACTCAGTCTCAGCAGAGGTGAAGGCTAGAGATTTAGTTTATAATTCTAGCAGAGGAGGTATTAAAACAGAAGAGGGACCTTGTCAAGGAAAAGGAGCATTGTAGAGCAGGTCTTTATAAGTGGCATTAAGAGTAAATAAGCAGTAACTATCCGGCAATATTGTTGTCCCTGATTCTAGAAAATGAGATGGATTACGATGCTTACCAAAGGTATGAGAACACAGCGATCAGGTTGTGGCACATGGTGAGCAGTGATGATGGCTGTTAGGAGCGCCCATACCTGTAAAAACAAACTGCATGATAAAGTAAAGCACCCAGCCTCTTTCAGAAAGGCAGTAAAGAGCTCTGAGGGTAGTAATGCAGAAAAGGTTGACACGTAAAAGGGTTAAGAAGAAGTTGTCCAAGGAACTGAGGCTGCAAGAGGCAGTCTTAGTGAGGCAAATAAGCAGGGAATTAGGGACTGTTTCCAAAGTACACTCATGTAAATAAATATGGCAACAATCAATTCAAAAACTGGGGATACTGAAAGTATATGTGTTTGTGTGAGTGCGACAATAGGTACAATGAGCTGAGGCATTAAGCAGCAGATGAAACAAATTGTTTCCAAGTATGTTTTCATTAAACCACATGGGTATATACCAGAAAGAAATAGAAAACTTGGGAAAATAAGGAGAATGATACAAATAGAGACTCATCAAAGGGAAAGGTGGACAATAAACTTCTTTATGAACAAGTGAACAAATAAATGTATGAAAATACAAATCATCTAACAGATAGCATATCTGTTGGAAAATATGCACCAAGTCCTCTCACATGTGCAGCTGTTCCCTTTAATTTTGTCTGTTTCCCTTCCTTTTATCTCCCCTCCTTTTATCTGTTCTTCCCACCATGAGATGTAAAGCTTAGGTATCACGTGGGCAACTGGCATAGAGTGTTAGAGGAACATGGGGAATGCTTAGTGTTGTTATGACAGTGGTGTCTTGTAAATCATCACAGAGGGAAGTGCTATACACACATACAATCATTTTGCACCAAGTATATTCCATGAGATGGAAAATGTGATGGAACTGCTCACGGAGAACTTCAAATTTAACTCCTTGTTCATACAAAGGTGTGTGCAGAGGGTCTTTCTAAGTCTGAATCTTGAAAGTCTAGCAAGAGTGTTAGGAAGTGGTAACAGAACATCATTGTGAGGAAGCAGAACAGTACGCATTGTAGACTAGGAGTAACAGAACCGCAAACGATGAACATTCAGAAGCCATTTCAAGTTTTAGTCTCCATTGCTCATTACAGGTAATGAAGTGCCCAGCCTTTAGCTATACTCTTGAATGTATGGCAGCGCATCTGCACATTGTTCATCAGAACTAATTTTGTCAACAAAATACCCAACACGCTGTTGGATTCTATGAAAGTTTAAAACAACATGTTTTTGCATGGCATAATCTTGCTGCTCTCCCAACCCCCTGCATCTCTAACTATGCTAAGATCATACAACATGGGGGGTTAAGGAGAAGTACCATCATTTTGTCTATTCAATGAGTAGTCATCAATGAAACACAGGAGTCAGAAAAATGATTTGAAGGTTTCCACTTCATTTAAAACCTATATGAAGGATGGACAGCATGTCTTCCATACTCATATCTGGGGGTACATCTTCACAGAGATGCAAATTATTAAAAAACGTACACTATCCTAGATCATAACTTTGACTGTTTAAGAAATGCAGCTGGTTGGTATATTGTATTATTATTATTAGTTTTATATTATTATTATTCAAAGATCAGTATTAAAACTGACCACAAATGCAAAATTTACTTTGCTTTTTGTTTTGTTTTCTAAAACTTGTTGGTAGTTTCAGTATGTTATCTCATCTTAGCACATTAAAGCTACCACTGTACAACATGGTTCAGTCTCATCTGTTTGCAATGGCTTCTAATACCCCTAAATACCTGAAGAATATAGGCTTGGATAAATTCATACTAATCTCCCTGAATAACTCAAGACTTCATAATATGACTACTAATTCTGAAGACAAGATACAGCTGCAAGGGATTTTAAGAATAGCCTCCTGTTTAGACAAAATGCATTTAAATAATTTGTTTATCTTGAGTAACATCTTTCATGATATTAGGACTTCCATTTATCGTAACTCTAACCTTAACATAGGATCTTAGCTGTGCTTCTAAATGTTTGCAGGCTGTGTTAATACCTGTGTCTGAAGATACGTAGTCAAAGTCCTTTCATATGTTTCACTTCCACTGCTAGAGTTATATGCCCAACAACTGTTTTGGGATATATACTTCTACTTAAACTCTCATTCGCTCTTTTGATTTTTCACTTGTTCGGCTTATATATCATGTTACTCGATGTCAAGTTTGATTGTAGCTTAGATGGTGGGTTGTGTGAGATGATGGCTCAGAATCACAGAGGTGCAAAGCACATCTGATCAGAACTAATAATTTGTCAGATTGCTTGAAGCATCTTATAGCTAATGAAGCATGAAACAGGTAAGGGATTGCTCCAGCATACTGAGTAAAAGACTGCATAATAAAACTGATGGTTAGTAGTAACAGGCACTGCAGTGTACACCTGAGGATCAGCACCACTGTAGCATGCATGAAAGGCATACATGACATAACAAAGCCGTTTCCCCCGAAGAAGGATGCATGGCTTCATGCAACGCCAAAACTGTTACCACAAGCCTGTGACAAATGGCCAGACGTAGGGAGGCATATCACAGCACACAAAAAGGAAGAGTAATGTGAGTGAGCGCACCATACTAGCTAAACTGTTAACAAATAAATGCAGAGGACAAAAGGTAAACTGGAAAGTAAGAAAAAGGGAGTGCAACAGTAAGAGGAGAAACACAAGGGGAAGGTATATGGAACAGACGGTAGGAGGAATATATATATATATATTTGTGGGATAAATTCCATTTTCATTGTTAATGATTGTTAATGAAGGGGGTAGTTGGGAAAAGTAATCACAGATATTTTTGTCACAAACAGAAGGAAAAGGGTGCATAGCAGGTCAAGACAGACAATCATGGAACACAGATGCAATTGGATAGGGGTAGTTTACATGCAAATGATAGGGATAGGCAGTGCATGGCATATATAGACAGAGAGCAAATTACTGGTGATGGGGCAGCCTGACCAACAAACAAAATGTGGGTAATGGTACAGGAGGAAGAGTTGTGAAGGGCAGAGGGCATGCTGCTAGCATGGGTGGCTGCCAGACTGGACCAGAAAGCAACATGCTCAGATATCATTTGGTAACATACAATAACATGGTTTCAAAATTACCTTGAAGATAGAACTTTTTGTATCTTTTCAGGTAACCAACTTTCTGCAAATGGCACACACAGTATGTGTGTCCCCCGCAGGGATGTGTCTTAGGGCCACTACTGCTCTCATTATTTACTAACAACTTATGGAAGACTTTTCCCATTACATACTACATTATACTCTGCTATTTGGTCCCCCCCCAGGGATGTGTTCTAGGGCCACTACTGCTCTCATTATTTACTAACAACTTATGGAAGACTTTGCCCATTACATACTACATTATACTTTGCTGATATTTGGTCCCCCCAGGGATGTGTCTTAGGGCCACTACTGCTCTCATTATTTACTAACAACTTATGGAAGACTTTGCCCATTACATACTACATTATACTCTGCTATTTGGTCCCCCCCAGGGATGTGTCCTAGGGCCACTACTGCTCTCATTATTTACTAACAACTTATGGAAGACTTTGCCCATTACATAGTACATTATACTCTGCTGATATTTGTCTCCTAGAATCACACCAGTTTTTCTCTAGCCTTCAAACAGTACTCCAATGTTTTCAAATCTTTGCACATGGTCCAAAAAAAAAAAAAAAAACTTTACATTAACCAGAAAAAGATGAGTGTAATGCTCTTTACTACCTATAACAAACCAACATGACTATCATGCCCGAAAAAAACTGAAAGCCATAACCATAACAACACTATTATCACTGAGTCAGAATCCAAATACTTAGGCTTTACTCTTGACCCTTCCCTCAGTCTCAGCATACATGCTGACAATATATTTAAGAAAGTCCTATCACAAATGAAATTGTGCTACAGAATTTCATACATTATTTCTCCTGCTGCACCCATTTCACTTTGCAAAAATGTACTTATTCCAAAACTGAAATATAGATTACCATTACTAGCCTGTTGCTTACAATGCATACATCCTCCAGACAACTGAAAACAAAATTTGCAAGTCATCATTGTTTACAGACCCTCAAGCACGTCATAGCTACCTGCTCAAGACATTAAACTGGCTACCAACAACTGAAAGATCAACATATTTACTAAGCACACTGATAAAGTTCTAAATGAAGGCTACTATTGTCCTTTGAAGAGAAAAGTCCCTCTCAGACAATAGACATACTCGCTAAGAAATATCAAGAAAATTTAATCTCATCAAGTATACCCCATTTTAATATAGCAATAGGATAATGTGCCTTTTCTACATTAGGTCGTACTCTTTGGAACAAATTCCCTTCCGAGTTAAAAAGCCAAAATGCCCTTCAAGGGTTTAAATCATCAGTTGTAGAACATCTCCTCAGTGAAATAGCATGGTAAGTGCTATAGGCATAATGGTTAGCAGCCAATCAACACACAAACTAAGCAAAACATTTTTTTCAGAATTGTAACTTTAACATAGGCATTAAACAGATGTCATACTTTAAAACCACTGAATGAACAGTGACAATATTTCATATCATACAGCAATAGTAGGCTGTAGGTCAGTCTCTCTGCAGGTTAGAACAGCTTGAGCAAACAGGTATGTCTGATTTAACACACTGGCTATTAAAGCCATACATATTATAATATATATTTAAGCTCTGTATATCTTGTATATAATGTATATATGTGTTAGGTTTAACCTGCTCTGTACAATTTTATATTAATATTATCTGTACCCTGTTCTTTGGTCTTCGTGCTTCATGTGAATATAATTTATACCCAATTTTTCAACTGTATTAACTCAAATGTGGAATCTTAAACAAGTGTTTCTCTGTATAACTCTGCTGTTAAGTTGAAATATCTGGCCTAGGGCATGACTGAAAAATGTCTCACTCATCTGGTTAACAAATACAATCAATCAATCAATAAATAAATAAATCACACACCTAGGTCTGTGGTGTCAAAGCCCTGGTAGTTCCCTAGTGGCCTATAGCCAGGCCCTCCAATCGAGTAACTCTACAAGTTACTCCAGAATCTGTCCATGCTGGCGAAGTAGATGTCCTGCTGTAAACATACCTTGTCAGGTGCCAGCCACTGCATCTGTTGTCAAGCTACAGTCGATTCTCTCTTTCTGCCTTCAGAAAAGGAAACCTCACTTCACTCCTGAAAAGCCAAAAGAGAAAGCACTAGTGACATCACGTTACATCTAGCATAGGAGCCTTCCCTCCTTTCTTGAGATGCAGGCACAGGGGACAATGGAGACTGCTAGAGACTCAGGAGAGTGAGATTACACCATCTGCTGTGTCTCACATTGACCTCCATATAGAAAACACAATTGTAAGAAAATTATAGGATACCCACAGGACAAGAATAGCGTTATGCCAAACACTTGAAGGATATACAAAGCATGCGCACCCAACTGCCTGGAGAAGCAGTCCTGCCATCACTGGTAGAAATGTGGTAGGGTGCTGCATGTACTCCCTGACCTGGTGGATGAGTATTTACATCACATGCCATACCCTAATTTGCTTGTGTATTGCCTGCACTCAAAGTGATGGGTAGTGCAGTACACAGAGTAAGTGATTCACAGACACTGGCATTATATGACATCAGTTGCATTCCTATCGTGATAAGTGGTCCATGTTAGCTTGATACAAAGCACCCCCATCTTCATCATTATCTTCAACATGCACAAGATCTTTCTGAAACATACAATTAGGCTTTATTGGAATAATCAAAGTACTGTAGATGAGGGACTTAGACAGAAGTAAGGACAACTGATGTAGCCCTATAGTGTACTTCATGGGTAGAGAGGGAGAGAGGGCCAGCGAGGAGCTTCTTGTGTACATAAGACATTTCTGAGGGTTAGCTTTATATGCTTATTCCACCTCAGGCACTACATACTCAGTGGCAGGAACACACAACACATGCCCAGGTGAAAGAGTGCAGGTAGAGAGGCAGTTAGACACCTGAATATGTTAAATTTAGGGCTACCACACAGTCACATATCACACTTGCATATGTCCTTTGGAGACACTGACCATAGGCTATTGCATGTAATATTGTGTAATGCAGTCTGGGAGATTGCCATGGCACTAAATACCATCTAGGACTGGAGTATCATATGTGATTAGAGAGGGGGATCTTTCAACTCTGTGCTGCATATCTTCCCCTATTAGTATCTAATAGTTTAAAACTTTTTTGCTGTATTTCTATCCTATGTAACTAGTGCATAGTTAATACAGACACTTTACATAACAATAGTCATTAACTATGTACATCCATTAGTACATCATCTTATCTGTAATGTGATAAGTAGATGTCATTTGCCATGTTAAAATGGGCAATAAGTGCAAACAGATACATGACAACTACTTGTTGAGGTAGATATGCAGAACAGAGATGCCAGATTTGACCTTTTCTAGTTTAACTTGGCCAAACAGCCTATCACATGCATTAATGAGTGCAGCTTGAGTAAATTGACAATGAACTATGTTATAAAACATCTAAAAAATGTATGTCATGCAAACTGGAGTTAGATCTGATGAAGCCGTTTTATAGCCAAAAGCAATCATCTATTTTTTTATTTTTATTTTTAATAAAGACGTATCAGTTTCTAAACAAATAATTGATTACTTGATTACTATGAATTCTCAAGTGGCTGAAAGGATACTTTCATATAAATATATATATATATATATATATATATATATATATATATACACACACACACACAATATATATATATATATATACACACACACACACACACACACACACACACACAATACATATATATATATATATATATATATATCTATATCTATATATATATATATATATATATATATATATATATATATATATATATATATCCACGCATATACATATAGTATATACACAAATCTATAGATGGATAGATCTCTCTCCCTTAAAGGCACATGCTGAGGCATGAGGAGTGTTTTGAATGACATAATAAAGATATTTAGTTGCTTTTATTCTTGTCATTTATTATACTGAGAGGCATTAGTAACCGGGTCTCAAGGTGTCAAGAACTAATTAGATTTATAACCTAGTTTATTGTTTGAGAGGAATCAAGTTATCTGACGTGGAAAACATTGTTTTAAAATATTGAGATCCATAACTAGAAATATCACATGGTTATCATTACAGCAGGATCAAATTACCTACAACAGAAGTCACTGGCTAATGTGACAGATAATACTCTAGATATCACTTAAATTAGTGGTTCACATACCTTAACAGTAACCATAGTTAATAGCCTCATTTTCATATTAGATCAGGATGTTGACTTGAGGAAATGAAGATCTTCTAACAGCTGCTTTAGTCTCCACCTTTTTCCATTAGGACTAAAGGGCATTACACTATGTGATATATTGGTGGATTAGTGGATTCATGGATTAGTGGAAATTCTTTGCTAAGAATGGCCTCATTTTAATCATAAGAAGAACAGATTTCTAGCTTCAAGACTTGCAGGCTGCGTTAAGGATAGGTTCATAGTTAATAGGCATGTGGCCTAAAGATACCTGAGGAGCAGAACCCCAACTCCTATTTGCCCCTAAACACTGTATGGTTAAGTGATTAGTTCAAGGTCACACATTAAGCAAATGGAGGTTGAAGAAATCAAACCTTTCTCTACAAGAGGCAGCTTGTTAAGAGTTCATGCCCTTAATCCTCTTACCAACTGCCATGATATTTTACGAAGAATTACAAACACATTTAAGTACTGTGAGACAATTGCTATCCCACTTTTTTTTTTGCTCCTTTCCCGTGCCAGAATTGAAACAACAAATATGCTAAAATGGGGTATCTGCTATTTTGTAAAATATATATATTTGGTCTTTACAATCTGAAACTTGATTTGGGCAGAAAAAAAAACACTTTTAGCAGTGTCAGCATGTAAAGAGTCTCATATCATAAGGCTTTGCAAAATATGTAGGAGTTTCTATAGATATAAAAGGAGCACTGCAATCTGCCTTAGCATTCAGTATCAAAAAAGCTGAAATTTTGGTTATTAAAATTAACGATAACTTTTGTACCATCTTTGGCTGAGGAGTCTTTCATTGACACCAGAGGAAACAATGAACTTCCAACTTTCATTTCATCACTTTTCATTTCATTATTGAAACGTCACCACAATCAACCTGCAAACTCCCTCTTTCAACAACTCTGTGATTTTAACATAGATTGGAATACCTGCTCAGCCTTAAACCCCACCAACCATATTAACTTCTATAACTTTTCACAAATTATCCAAAGTAGCACTAGACTAGGAACACAAAAATTAAAGAAAGCCTCCTAGACTGGATATTAATAAATAGGACCAACACCTCATACCATGCAGGTGTCCTCCCTGACTTCCTCAGTGACCATCAACCCACTTATCTATTAAAACTCAAAACCCAATCCAACCCTACCTCCAGATCACTAATAACCCTTTGACCCCAACAAATTCAGACATGAACTAAAACACCATAATTGGCACATACTAAAGACTTTACCCCTAGAAGAAGCCATAAACCTTTCCAACAACACCTTCCTAGGTATCCTAAATACCCATGCCCTACCCCGTATCACTAAACTCTAAACAAAAACAGCCCTCTGGCTTACCAAAGAAACTAAAAAGAACATTTCAGAAAGGAACAAAGCCTGGGATACTTGGTGAACCACTAAAACCCCAGCAGCTAAGATACAATTCCAACAGCTCAAAAACGAGATAGAACAATCAGTCCTCCTAGATAAACAGAACTATTTTTTTGAGCTACAAAACAAGCACCAAAACAACCCCAAGCAATTCTGGACAGGAATTAACAACATACTGCACCCTGGCTGGCCCTCCACCCCTTCTCCTACCTCCTCTAATGAAATTACAAATATACCAGACCCATTTAATAAATACTTCATTGAGACCATTTCTAACCTTGTTCAAAAACAGCCTACAACCACTACTGTTAATCACCCACAGCCTACAGACAAACCTAAAACTACCTTCCAGCTGCAACCAATCCCAACCAACTATGTTAACAAGTTGCTAACTTAAACTCAAACTTAGCTCACTAGCAACTGATGGACTACCTGCTGAATTCCTTCAGCTGGCTACCAATGAACTTGAATTCCCCATATCCATCCTACTAAACAGATCAGCCTCAGAAACCTCAATCCCACCCATCTGGAAAACCTCCTCTATTACCCCCTTCCATAAAGGCAAAACCTCCACTGATCTCACCAACTATCGCCCCATAGCCATTCTGTCTCCACTGGCCAAAATACTTCAGAAATGTATCCACCAACAACTCGTGCCATACCTGCCACCAACTCTCTCTCCTAGACAACACGGATTTAGGCCAGCTCATAGCACTACCACTGCTCTACTTTCCTTCACAAACCTCATCAATCAAAACAAACAAATAGGCAAATTAACCTCTAACATATTTCTGAACCTACCCAAGGCCTTTGATATGGTCAGTCACCCCGAACTGATACATGCCCTTACAGACCTCAGCCTAAGCAACCAAACCTTGGCTTGTTTTGAGAACTACCTACAAGGAAGACAACAAGCAGTACTGTGGAACAATAACTTATCCTCGCTGCTTTCCATCACCACCAGTGTCCCACAAGGATCCATATTAGGTCACCTCCTATTCTCCATTTTTCCAACAATCTTCACACTATCTGCCAGGATGTAGCAGTAATACAATACACTGATAACTCTACACTTGTCTGTTCAGCCAATGACCTTCAAACACTTCACTCTATAATCCAAAAAGCCTTCCATACCACAGGGTTTCTTAGCAAACACCTAATTCTAAATCCCCCAAAAAACAAACTATTACTTTTCTCAACTAACAAATCTACCACCACACACACTTCATTTAACATATTCTCCAGAGATGGCACCATCATTTTCCCAGACACTCACACCAAACTGCTAGGAATTACCATTGATAATAACCTCAAATTTGATCATCATATTAACCAAACCATTAAAAATGTCCTCAAAAAACTGGGCAGTCTATATAAAAATAAACCCTTCCTTACACAACCTACCAGGATAACAATTGCTCAGACTCACCTTCTCTCTACAATATTCTATTCCTCACCCATTCTCACCAACCTACCCAAAACCAAAATTCCAAAACTCAAGACTTGCTATAATCAAATTGCAAAATTTTTGACAGGTGCCCCCTATTGTGCCCGCCACTGCCTATCCTTAAAACAACTTGACTGGCTTGAATTCCCTAATATTCTGAACTATCATCAACTATCCTTTGCCCACAAACTCTGATTTTTCCCAGACAAAACCCCATCACTGGCTAATCTGTTAGTTCCCCAAGCTAATAGCAGGCAACTCTGCTCTAGCAATAAAAACTAGTTAAGATCACAAAAACCAACACAGCAGGGGACTCCCTCTTCCACAACTACATTGGTAAAATCTGGAATTCCCTACCCACCTCTATTACTTCAGCTGTCTCAAAGGCCACATTTAAAAGACTCCTGAAGGAACACCTAAAGCACTCATGGCGATGCACGTTCCCCACCTGGCTAAATTCCCCCCTTTCCCTGCCCACTTATACAGCCCCAACTCTAACTAAGACAGCCACTTTTACTTACTCCCACCCCATCCACTACACCATCCCATAGTTTTTTCACTCATATGCCATTACCACATCTCGAAATTACTTATCCACTAACTACTTCACAAACACTATCCCCCTACATCTACTATATATATATTAACGGATTCACTTCATAACATTGAAATATCAAAATACTGAAACTCAAAACACTGAAACCAAAATACTGAAAGCTCAAAATACTGAATACACAAAATACTGAAACTCAAAATACTGAAAACACATATTATGCGTAAACTCAGCTTAAACAACATAAATCATAACAATTTCTACCAAATATATGCAGGGGGCAAGCCCCCCTGCACCCCACACGTGGGGGGCTGCGCCCGCCACACCCCCTGCTAATTAAATATATCAACTACAAGATTGCACATAGTGTAGTTAAGTGCAATCTTGGAGTAGATATATATAATTAGCAGGGGGTGTGCAGAGGCTGCCCCTGCATATGTTGGTAGAAATTGTTATGATTTATGTTGTTTAAGCAGTTTACATATGTGTTTTCAATATTTTGAGTTTCAATTTTGAGTATTCAGTATTTTGAGCTTTCAGTATTTTGGTCTTCAGTATTATGAAGTTTTGTCATTTTCAGTATTTTGAAGTTTCAGTGTTATGAAGTGAATCCATATTAACACCTCACTTTTCAGTCTCTCATACTTATCCTATCATCCACTTGACCTTCCGTATTTCTCCCTTGTTAATATTCCACTCTATCTACCCCCTGTGACTTTCTTCTCCACTACCTACCTACCCGGACAGGTCCTCGACTACACTATCCTACACTATCTCACCACTATGCAATATAATCCATAAACTGATTACCTGTGTGTAGTCTATACAATACTGTTAAACCTGAATCTCACTCTGCCTTAAATTGACCTAAGTCACCCTCATACCTGATATGTTAACCTGAACCAAAACATGCATAATATGTTAAATCCATAAAACTTTTTGGATATAAAAGAAAAATCACTTCACTTTGTGTAGTAGCTTTGAAAACTTTTAATCCAGTAGTTGAAATCTTTTAATCCAGAAATAAAAAATGTCCACTAAGAGAACAGTATAAGAAAACGTCAAATAAATTTGAAATAAAATGAAACACTTGTATTTATTTAAGCACCTTCTTTCATTGCCGAGTTCATTTTAAAGTTATTTAACAGCTGAACTTCTTCAAAAATACAAAGGTTATCAACTGAAGACTGTTTAAATAAAAGCTGCTGTATAATTAGCTCTTTATGCAATTCTCACTAACGAATCCACTTAAGGGTGCATTTTATATTAAGATTACCATTAAGCCCAGGGGGTGTGTCAGCTCGCAGTTTAATCTGCCATCTAAGCTCCTTAACTTCTAGCTGGAGGTTCCCATCTCCATAGATCAAACAAATAAAACAGAACGTTACAGTCCTCTGTGTCTTGAGACGAGCGCCTCTCTGTTTAGCAGCTGTTTTACCAACACAAACCCATTCGGAAACATAAAACCATGAACATGTGTCCAACGAATTTCACAAAAGAAGCTGAAGTTTTATGAATATTTATTGTGTTGGCAAAACTGCTGTCATTTTGGTTTTATTCTTTCACAGTTTATCTTCATAGATCAAGGAAACACTGTCTAACACTAGAAATTTAAAAGTGGAGCAGGAATGGTTGGTTAGCTTGTGTTTAGCTAGAGCATTCTTTTCATCATCTTTTCTAATGGCCTAGTAATGCTCCTTGATTCAATCTCTGAGCTTCCTAATAGTTTTGCCAACATAGAATGCCCTACAATGACTGCAAACAGCAAGGTATACTATGTAAGTTGAATTGCAATCAAATGTGTCTGAAACATGAATTACTTGTCTAGGAGTGTGTAAGGTGAAACAGTCTCCACTTGCAATGTACTGGCAGAATCACATTTCCCTCAGTAAAACATACCAGCTGAAGGGGGGACAACTAGATCAAATACTGATTTGAGAGACTAGGATCTCTTGTAACTGAAAGATGGAGTGGGACCTAGTGCCTTGCCCATCTCTTGGCAACTAGAGATAATATCCCATTTCCTAGATGTTATGTCCTGAATAGATTCTGCATCAACTGAAATTGGAAGAGGAAAAAGCAGGCTGTCATTGGAAGATGGAACTGAGTTTGGGCAAAAGCTTTTGACAAAATAAGGGGGTATTTGTTGTGTCTATTCACTACAACTTCCTCCAACAGGGTGTCCACTAAGTGTGCTGGGTAGTGTTTGTCTGTGAATAACTGTTTAAGAAAGAGACTTTCCTTTGTGAAACTTTCATCTTCACTAACAGTGTGGCTAAGGCATACGAATTGCCCCTTGACTACATTCTTTTCCCTAAAAAGGGATGTTGGCTGCCAAAATCCAAATAGTTATTGCGAAAGGTAGTTTTTCTGTGGATGGTTAAAGAAAACTTGTTAGTGTTTGGGTCAATGGAGAGGGTCACATCTAAGAAGTGGACAGTTTCTCCCTTACCTGAAAGGGTAAAGTCTAAAAAAATCAATACTGCTGTTAACTTTGTCTAAGAACACATCAAGCTCATCTGGGGGCCCTGTCCAAAGGAAAAATATGTCATCTATATAACATTTATATAGAGAGACATATTCAAAACCATCTAGTTTGGTAAGCACATCTGCTTCCCAGGAACTCAAAACTAGGTTGGCATAGGATGGGGCCATCTTTGCCACCATAGCTACTCCCTGTACTTGCTGGTAGATGGTACCTGAGCAGTGGGTTTTAGAGCTAATAACCTGAACAAACCCGAATTTCCTTGTAATACATTGGAATGCTTTAATATGAACCACCAACTTCTCCTTAGCTCAAATGCTAAACTCACCAAGAATCAAGAGGCTCTGGTGACATAACACAATTATAACTCTCTTGTAGAAATTTACTGGAAGGATGGTATATGAGGAAAAAGTCTACAGTGTATTCCTTCTCAAATTATACACTTATATGAGATGTCTTTCCCAGTGATAACATGGAAACCTTGCATTTTTGGTGACCCCATCCCATCCTGTCCTAATTTGTTCATAGGTTCATTTGTGCACTGAGTAATACAAACATTGGTGGTGGGCAATGCTTTCTGTTTAAATATTAGGTTATTGTTATCCAGGAGTAGTCACAAACAGATGTTATGAATCTTATAAAATCATGCAGATAAAATTCCTGTTACAATTAAATGCAGTAGAAATATTTAATGATAGTTCAAATGATAAGGGTCATTAATATATGATAAGCAATGCATTTCGTACCATGACAAATTCCCAACATATGATTGAAAAATAAATACATGAGAAATAACAGGAAATGTGGAAATAGGGGAAGAATAATGTTAAAATGCCATGAACCTGTTATCTTTAAACTGCAGCCACAGATATTAGCAAAACAAACCAAAAAAAAAAAAAAACATGAAATAAACAAATCCATCTGAATCAAGAGGGTTACAAGAGCCAAGTATTGCTCCACAACAGTTACATCTGATGAACAGTCCAAAAGAGTTCTTACAGTATTTACATGAAGTAGCTTCAGGGAAAATTTGATTGTTAATCCACTACGAAATCTAGCCTTAGCATGTTTTGTATGTATTCTAAATAAAATGTACTAGTACATAATAATAATAATAATAATAATGATTAATAAAAATAATAATAATAACTAGGTTTTACACTATAAGCTGAGATAATTGCAGTCTTACATCATATTTAATCATTATACATGTTGTGTTTACAAATGTTTAATATATAAATGGCATCTCCATATATGTCTCAGAATGGTATTCAAAGTCAATTTGTTGTATGACATTTTAAAATCAGTCCCTAAAATTGAGCTTGCTGCTAGTGCTAACTGGCTGATGCAAGCTGGTCAACACATGCAGTGGTGAGTATCTTCAATTCAGAGATAAAGTAAAGATGCACTATGCAACACCTCTTTGCCATCTAATTATCATATCTCTGAACTGAACACTGCTCTCTCAGACCAGACAGAATTAGTGTTCTCCCTACCAGCCCATGTATCATGTGGATGCATGTGCTCACACACACACACACACACACACACACACACACACACACACACACACACACACACACACACACACATGCTCAGCAAAGTGATTCCCCAACTCATTCTTCTTCATTATTCTGTTACTGCCACCATCACTTGGTGTGACTGGGATACTTGTAGAACAAACCCAATGAATCAGCCTGGCTTACTGTGATATGGAGCTGAGACTTCCACATTACAGGAACATATTTTGAATTCCAAGGAAGGCCATGGATCTCAATTATTACATTCTGCTAAATGCATCTGGTATTACTACAGTAACATTGCTGCTTCTTTTCCAGTCTTTCTTTCTCACTTGCTGCAGTTATCATGCTGTGTTGCTCTTATTCTGTTATGCTCATTCAGTATCTTCTGCTGCTCTGGATACTGGGACATGGCTAAACTATCTATCCAGTTACCAAACTGAAAAAAAAATGTGAAAGAAGCATGGAGCATGATAGCATGATAGTATAAAATCTGACAACAGTAACTAGAGAATGATAACCTGTGACAGCAACGTCAAAGTGGAAACAAAATCTGGACTCTAATGCAGCAACATAAGCTCCTAGTAATGAAACTTAATAATACTGGAAATTCAAATGTTGTTCTTCTTTTCCTGGTTAGGGGTCGCCACAGCAGAACTCCGGTCTACTAATGATTGGCAGTAGATTTTTTACAGGTGCTGAGGTGCCAGCTCACCACCCAACCTTCAATGAAGGCACACCCATTTTACACGTCTTTCAAATGCCACTCAACCGCAGGAAGGACATGCAGACTCCACACAGAAGGCGTTCCCACCAAGAATCGAACAGAAGAACCTCTTGCTGTGAGGCAGCAATGCTACCACTGCACCACCGCGGCTTATACTGGAAAATCAAATGTAATGAAATGAAGTTAAAACAAAACATAATAATGGTCTCTGAATAGTAATCTCATGTTTAGTTGGACAGGAACAATGAAGCAAGCAAATATCATGAAATATGGCAACAAAATTCAATCCAGACAAACTGTAAGCCTTATTCAATAACCCAACCCCAATAAAATGGAGGACCTTCAGGAAGAGAAGCAGTAATTGCTGTTAGAGTACTGCATAAGAAAATGATAGGGGATGGAATTCAGAGATGTAATCATTCAAAACTGAGTACAGTCAAGCCAATTGTCAAGGTAGCAAATGAGGGAAATTAGAAGAAAATGAAACTGATATGAAGGGAAAACTGTGGAACCTGTTAACAGCTTCAGATAGCTGAGAAGAGTCATTGAGAAGAATAAGGAGGCCAAATCTAGAACCACAAGTGCTGCAGCCAACTGGCACTTATGTGACAGAAAAATGACAAAGAAAACGAAAAGAAAGCTGAACAAAAGAATGGTACAATGAGTGCTTCTATATGGTATAGAAACATGGACAATGGAGGCAGAAGACACGAGGAAGCTTGAGGTGATGGAAATTAAATGTTTGAGATGGGTGGTAGGATACAAACTGTGGGTCAGCTAAAGAAATTAGGAGATCAGGCAGAAGCCCAAGTAGCCCCCTTTGTGGTGTATGTCAAGAATAACAGATTACAGTGTTTCAGGCACATATGCAAGACAGCAGAAGTTGGATTGGTAAAGAAGATTTGGGAGAGACAGGAAGAAGGTAAGAGGAACTGAGGACTTCTAGCTAAGAAATATATGGATTGCATTAGAGAAGACGTGCACCAGTCAGGAATGAGTGTTAAAGAAGGTAGGAGAGTGCCAGTGAACTGAATGAGGTGGTGACAGATAGTGAGGCATCTCAGTCTCATATAAAACAATGGAAAAGTGGGGGTTGATTATGATGATGATGATGATGATGATGATATTGTTGACTTGAAGACTGAATTAGTCATATAACGTTGAGAGCTACACCAGATAAAATATAGTCTCCATAGTGGTCACAAAACCTTCTTGACTAAAGATTCCCTTGTTTTTCTTTATCTGAAAATAATAAAGAAATACTAATGTTGTAATTCAGGGAGTTATCTGAATGAATGAGCAATAGAAGCATCCGTATAAGATGTAAGAATAATTAAAATAAAATCATATGAAAATTTAAATGAAAAACACACTCAAGATCTTAACAGTTCAGTCAATAGTGTCCACAAATCCTGACATGCTTGGTGTATACATGTCTGTTCCTGGGCAAAACTCCATGTCAAACAAGTGGCAAGTATGATCCCTGCCTTATTCCCCTATTCCACCCCCCCCACCGAGGATGAATAAGCTGGACGGGCTCTTCATTCCCATCCTCCAAACCTGTTCCTCCAGCAGTTGTGCCTCTAATCAAACTTGAGTCAATACAAAACTGTATAAGAAGGATATTTTGTACAAATATTTCAGCCATCTGATGTCAAACATCTAGTTTAGTTTGTAGATGTTTGGGAGTGTGCGTCTCTGCATGTATGCGCACTCGCATGCATGTGCACACACACACACACACACACACACACACACACACACACACACACACACACACACACACACACACACACACACACACACACACACACACACACACACACATACACACGCACACACACACACACACACACACACACACACACACACACACACACACACACACACCTTCACCCACAACCAAACAATGCATCCTACACTAGACATAGGCAGGGGGACAAGCCCCCCCTGCACCCCCCCATGTGTGGGTCTGTGCCCCCCCCAACCCCCCTACTTTATTAGTCTTACTCCGAGATCACACAAACAGACACACAAGGCAAACTCACACCCACACATTACAGTCCCTCACACACATCACAGTCGCAACACAACTTACACAGACTACACCCCTCACAAACACAATTACACATACATACTTACCTGAACCGCAACACCAGAAGCACTAAAGCAAAATCCCTTAACATTGGAATTTTGCATTTCGCACTTCTGGTCTTTCAGTAATGCAGGGTTTCGGTCATCTGGTCTCGGTGTTTTCAGCGTTTGGATTTTGGGCGTTCAGTATTTCATAGTGATCCCATCTATAAATAAATAAATAAATATATATATATATATATATATATATATATATATATATATATATATATATATACATAGAGAGAGAGATATAGATAGATATATAAATTGTTTACTATCGAAATGTGGAAAATCTAAATAATTTACGCCTTTTGATTGAACCAGTTTGCAGAAATGGTAACAAGAAATTGACATTTAAAAACCAGAAGTTCCAGTGTTGAAAGTCCGTGTTACCAGTAATATTTTTGCAGAGTACATTTCGCAATCCTCACTGTAGTGTGATCTGTTATCAGAACATCGATTCCACATTAGCAAATGCACACTGACATTCACTAATGTGGAGTCGAACAATATCTGAATCAACATTATGCGAACTTGAAAACAGCCTTTTGACCTTCCAAGCTTCTCATAAGTGCTGATCTAATATTTGATAGTAAACACATTTTATATATATATATATATATATATATATATATATATATATATATATATATATATATATATTACTATACAGTTGTACGCAGACACACAAACACTTACATGGAGTAATTCACTGACTGTCCAGCTATGCTGTGTATGAACAGATAGGCTGGGTATTGCAGAGTGATAAGACTATGAATGTAACACTGACATGAAGTATGCTGCCAAGCTACCTTTGCTGCTGACCTCTGACATTTCAAGTAGCACTGCCACTGGCTAACTCACTAGAATGTGCAAATGTTAAATTACTATTTAGTCCAGAAAATATATATTGGTGACAAATAACAGCTTGCCTTGTGGTGTACTTTGCAGCATAGGGGCTCAACATGCATCAAAAAATCCCCATTAAAAGTGTTGCATAATGTTAGCCATCAGATCAGCAATAACATGCTCTTTATTCCATGTAATATTGCATGTTTAATGTTTTCCAATAGGTGTTGAGGTAATAAGCTCTATAATAAATTGCAACTTGAACTTGAACCTGAAAATGAATTCATAGACTCATTCTAAGTGCATAATACAGGAGCACGATTCCTAAATACTCCTAAGCAAACAAAACATTCAATAACTAATGAAAAAACATATCCAGGGATTCAGAAATGTCACATCAGTGATTATGACCAAGTCAACACTTCTAACCTTGCATGCACAATGAGTCCTGTGGCTGCTTGTATAACAAGCAGCTCTTCACCGAGTCTGTAGCAGGAACTCGCAGGAAGACCATGTTAGACCAACCAGCGGCCAGGGTAAAGTACTGCAACTGTGGTAAACACTGACTATATATAAGCATCTAGTATAGTTATTTTGTGACTGTGTGAATAGATGGTAATACTAATGTGATAATACTAATGTGATGAATTATTATTGTGACTCAAGGCAAAAGATATGCAAAAAAATGTCTTACAGACCAAAGAAAGGCTACAATTGGTAAGAGATGAGCTTAGAAGTGGTACTAGGGCAACAAAAGCAACAGAAACTGACAGAAAACCGCAAAGGAACCTGGGGAAAATAGGAGGGACACAGAAAACAATCAATAAGAAGGCACGACACATACACACTGATATCCGTCTGAAACACCTGAACATAGACAAAATGTGACGCTTAGGACAGAGGATGTACTAAAGTAGCAATGATGTACCAAACTTCACCACTCCTGACGTCATTGCATTTATAAGTGTACTTATAATATAATGGTAAATGTAATGAAAAACAGCATGACACCCAAAAGGGGTTGAAGCCCATTAACCTGGCCAGTGATAATCTAGTGCACACATCATTAACTAGGTGAGATACTGCAGGAGTCATAGTGAAAGGGTCATGGAAATACATATCAGAGGAATGTTTGGCATCTACTTCTCAAAAGTCCAGGCCAACACGGAGGGACTCTGGCTGACCAAGTTCACAGACGACTGCAAACTGGGAGCCATTATTAACTCCCCAAGTGATGTAGACATCCTACAGAAAGGCCTCACTGAGACAAATGACTGGTTTCGAAACCATGGCCTTAAGCTTAATGCCAAAAAAATGCGTTGTCATCCCCTTTGTGAAAAACTCAGTTCCCACTAATTACCACATCGATGGCAGCCCACTGAACACTGAAGGTGTTATAAGAAATCTGGGGACACAGGTTGACAGCATTTTCTCCTTTGACCACCACATTGCCACTGTGGTCAGAAAGTCCTTCTATGTGGCACATCTCATTACCAAGGGTTTTGCATCCAGGAAGAAAGAGGTCATCATCTCTCTCTACTCTTCCCTCATTAGGCCAGTCATCGAGTTTAATGAACCATTTGGCATGTATCTCTCTAGACACATGCAACAGCTGGAAAGGCCAGAAAAGTACCTCACAAAGAGGATCCTAGGCCTTAAACACATGTCCTACACGAACAGACTCAAACAAATCCAGCTATTCTCTGTCTTATATCATCTATTAAGAGGAAATCTCTGCTTGTCTTACAAAGCCATGTTTGACCCAGCTCTATTAGAAATGCTACATCTAAAGAAATCCCAGTCCCTCTGCACCACACACTCCAGAGACCTCAATCTCATTTCCACAATCACCAGAACATGTTGGAGGGACAGGTTCATAAACCAGAGACTGCCCATGTTCAGGAATAGACTTCCCATACATGTCAAGCAGAGCACCTCACTGGCCCTCTTCAAGAGAAATCTTGATGAGTGGATGGGAAATAGAATGATCACTCCAGTGGCTGTACTTGATAGAGGCACTGGGAACTAACGTGGGTGGCACGATGCCAGGGCACTTCTATGGGCTAGGCTTGTAAAGGCCACAGTGCCATTAGCCTAGTACACACCTATGAACCTTTGAACAACAGAATCAAAGCAGAAATCAAAAGTCAGGCCTCAAGAAAATTGAATGCATGACTCTCTTCAGTGGGAGTCACTTAAACACAACATTAGCAAGTTGAGCAAGTACAAAACTTATACTGAAGGGTTCAGGGCAACTCATATCAGGGGAATGTTGAATATGGACAGAATGGAGACAGAAAAGTAAAATAAAAAAATATAACTAGGGGGATTGGAACACTCCACTATTTGAATTGGTAGTCTACAAAACAGGTCATTAACAAGCTGTGCCATAGCAACAGTCAGAACATAGACATAAGCCTTCCTCCATTTCATAAATGACAACTGCCTCACAACAGTGCTCTGCTCATTTGCATGACAGTCGGCAATATATGTAGTTATCTCCTTTAGAATATTAAATTCTTCAATTACAGTTTAAATTCTGATATCCATTTTCTAGTAATTTATGGCAGCCAATAGCATTAAACTTAATAATGCCTTACTATTTTTAGTCAATTCAAATAATATATCCCAACTAAAATAATCATTTTTTAATTGCAGCTGTTTACTCCAGAAACATTTAGTACCTTGTAGAGAATTTTTTAAATCTGGCAACTCATTACATGCCCGCCATCCCAAAAAAAAATGTTCCTAATATGTGCACCTGTTTCCTTATCATCATACCTCCAGCATTTGCTACCTACCTGAGGAAATATCTACTGAAGTCTGCTTGGCATATAGAAATGACTATGCAAATACTTCCTTGCAAAAATCCTAAATAATTTGAACTTTGTTGCATACTTGGAAGCTCTTCTAATGTATTTCCATTGTTTCCTCACAAATTTCCTTTCCATTCTCTTTTTCCAATCTTTTCAAACCTTCTCTGATTGATTCTTATAATAATCGTGCGATAGTTTATATGCCATATTACTTGTCCCTTTTTTAAGAGCAACCATTGCTCTACACACAACTAAAATTTCTACCAGATCTGGTTTCACACTTAGCATTTCCCTATCCCCTTTCTATTTATCTATATTCTGCTATCAATTCCTGCTAGGGAAGCTAGTCTTTAAGTGCAGTGCAGACTTCTGCTTCACCTCATTCCAATCTGTTACCTTTCCATCCTAAGTTATTTGCTCCGAATACCTTGGTTCCTTTGCTAATTTCCTCCAGTAAATCCCAGCCCCACTTTTGCCTATTTGCTATACCGCTACTTGCAGTCACCACTATTGGTAAGCTCTCCTTTCTCTATTCTTATTTTGGCCAGTTTTAGAATACTTTCCGTTACTTTATGAATACGGTTATTATTCTCTTCAAGAAACTGCGGTGGTGGTGCTGCGGTAGCGTTGTCGCCTCACAGTAAGGCATTGCCCTGTTCGATTCTCAGCTAAAGCATCTTCTGTGTGGAGACATGTGTGAATGAGCATACCTTCATTGAAGGTTGTGCATCAGGGCTGGCAACTCGGCACGTAAAAATCTACTGCCAATTATTAGCGGACCAGAGTTCCGCTGTGGCGACCCCTAACTGGGAAAAGCAGAAAGACACAACAACAACAACAGCATTCTCTTCAAGAACCTGCATCCGAAATCATATTCTGTATCTCTCTCTCTATTTCCCAAACCCACCTCCTTTTATCATCATCTTTTTCCACTTTGATTTATAACCTTGTGCTTGAGTTATGTATATGTAGCTCTAAAGTATCCCTTCAGATTATGTATTCTAAACAACCTTGTTCTATGAGGAGAATCAACTTGTTTCACTTAAACCTTGTCGTCTTTCCCTCTCAGATAAATTTCCTCAAGTTTTTATTAATTATCATTCCCAGCTTCCCTGGTTGCTAAAAATATGCCTGACTTATATATAAAAATAAAGGGACAACAATGTTTTTTACTGCTTATTTCCTACTATCCATATCCATACTCAAAAACTTACAGCTTCAAAATGTTTGTATTATTTTTCATTTAGCCTCTTCCCACATATTCTTAGCTGCCATGACACAAACATTTAAATCTATACATCTAAATATTTAATTTTATCATGATCCTATAAATATGAGTTAAAACTAATATATATGCTATTGTTGTTTTAAGATTGCAAATATCCCATAATGCATTGTATTTGTAAGCTACAGAAAGTTGGGTGTGGAATGATTTCTTTGAATTGCCATATTCTTTCAAATAAAAGGTACTTGTCTGGTTAAACTGATGGTGTATCCTAACATTTCTTACCACTGGTCAAAATAGCTGAGTAACCACCACAGGTATACACTCTGACCTCAACCGCTGGTATAAAATGGGTGGCTGAAGATTTATACCAGTTTATATGGACAGTATTCAAGTAAAAGGTTTATAATATCACTGTATTTTGCTAATAGCCATCATTGTCAGAGAAACTGATCTTTCTGTGCAGTTTAATGTGTAGCTGGACAAGCTGAACATTCTGAAAATACATTGTGTAATGCAGGCAAGGTATAAACACTTTAATATGCATCGACATTCTGACTGAACATCTGTGTGTGTGTGTCTGTGTGTGTGTCTGTGTGTGTCTGTATGTGAAATAAGTCAACAAGCTGAGCAGTAGGACTTGCAGATTCAGCAGTAAGGAACAGGCAGAATATGGGCACTCTCTGGTTCTTACCAGCCATCAGAATATATCTTTCCATTTGTGTAAAATTCAGTTGTCATGTGAAAGTTCCATGTTGCTAATTTCTTCTTGTGTTGTCCAGACGTTCAGTCAGAATGTCCATGCATATTTGTTAAATGTTTATACCTTGCCTGCCTTGTACAATGTGATTTCAGAATTTTCAAATTGTCCACATTAAACTGCACAACAAGATCGGTGTCTTTGACAATGTACACAGTTTAACAACAGATGCTTATTAGTAAAATGCAGTGATATTACAAATCTTTTACTCATCTACTTAAAACTGAAAGTTATCTGTTTAGCCACTACTGCTATGAGCAGGTATGTGAACAAGATTTGCTGGAAGATAACATCAATCTTCCATAGAAAGATCAGTTTGCAGTGAATCCCTACAAATATTAAAATCGAAAGGTGTAAATGATTTGAAAATTACACATGCCAACTTAAATTGATGAGTTTCCTCCAGCTGGAGCTGTCAGATTTCAAACACCAGCACTAGCAGAGTTTGATTTATAGCAGGTGTCCTGGATATGCTATGCTGATGCTGTAATGACTACTAAGCAACATTTTTGCACAATAAGAAATCTGGAAAAGTAGTTTGTTCTGCACCAGATGTAGAACAGAAGTTTCCCGCTGAACATAAAATGTAATGCTCCATAAAACGGTAATGGATTGGCATGAAGATATTTCAGACTGCTTTGCACGTGTGCCTGTATGTGTGCCTAAGCATTATGTCTGTATCCCTGTTTTAAAAGATGCAAGCATACTTCTAAAAGGCAGGTATTTAGTTTATCATATAGTCTGGTAATACAGTAATTGTGCAATATAGTTTTGCACCAGTCCTTTAAATAGGCTGAAAATGACAAATCCAGATAACTGCTGTGAAAAACTCTGAATTTTCTTCTGCCATTAAAATTATTTTCAAGAATCTGCATCTAGTAGAATTTAAGGTTTATGCTCCATCTGGGAATGTTATGTACCATCAAAGCAGTGTCTGTTAAAGCTTTAATATTATTTACAGCTAAGAACTGGTTTTCCAGAGCCCTCATTTGTTTTTGCTTCTGACAGAAGAAAGAATTTAAATTTGAAAAAAAAAGTAAAGGGACATTTTTGTTATTTCTAGTTTCTGAAGTTTTATGCTCCTTGTAAGACTGCAGTGCTTCTTACGCCTACATCTACACAATGAGAAATGTACATTCTTAAGAGAAGAAGGATATTGACTTTATCACATACAGGAGAATTCTTCCAAAATAAGGTATCCTCCAAAACTGAAAGGGTAGTCAGGAGGAATAAAGGAATGATGCATATTTCCTTACAAACTTTGTGTTTTTTGCCTACATTTACAAAGTAATATGTACAATGCATAGCAGTGTGCATGTATGTGCTCTGTAAACTCTGGTGAAATGATAGTCCTAGCCACCTCTCCTAACAGTTGTTTCTTTTCACTTGATAATATTCGTCAACGGCAGATCATACCTACTCAACCTGGTGGACTTCTTTGAGAAGTTAAGCAAAGGAATGGATTAGGTCAAAATGGTTCATACTGCCTACCTTGACCTGGTCAAGGCATTTGACACAATTCAAAACTCTGGCATTGTTCACAAACTCAAGAGGTTAGGTACAAACCCATATGTCATCTGGTGGATAGCGAACTGGCTCACAGACACGACCCAAGAAGTTAGAATTGGGGAGTCCACCTCTACAAAGAAACCAGTCACAAGTGGAGTCCCTCTGGGTTCGGTCCTTGGACTCCTCGTTTTTGACATTTACTTCTCAGAAGTCAAGGCCAATGTCAATGGTCTCTGGCTGACTAAATTTGCAGATGATTGCAAATTAGGAGCTGGCACTGAATCCCACACTGACACAAATGTTCTCCAAGAGGGGCTAACACAGACAAGCAACTGCTGTCAGAGCCATGGACTAAAACAAAATGCTAAGAAATACATAACAGTATCCTTTGGGAAGTCATCCATTCCTGGTAACTATCATATTGACAACACACCCCTTACCACCATCACATGTCTACAGTAGTGAGGCAATCATTCTATGTTGCACAACTTATAAACAAAGGTATGGCATCTAAGTCCAAGGAAGTCATTGTTCCACTGTATTCGGCATTCATCAGACCTATCACTGAGTACAATGCCCCTTTTGGTATTACCTAACCAGGCATATCCAACAAATGGAACATCCACATAGGCTCCTCACTAAAAAAATACACAAGGCATAAGTAAAATGTCCTATGCAGATTACCTCAAGGCCCTATCTCTGTATTCTGTCTCCTACAGGCTTTTGAGGTGAGATCTATGCCTGGCATACAGGGCATTGTCAGACCCCACTATGATGTACCTCCTGCATATCCACAAAACAAACAGCACCAGAATTACCCATTCTAAAGACTTAAACCTTGCCTGTGTTATAAATAGGACCAGCTGGAGAGACAGGTATGTATACCAGAAACTACCCTGTATATGGAACAGGCTCCCCATCCATGTGAAACAGAGTTCCTTCCTAACCCAATTCAAGTGCAACTTGGACAATTGGATGAGGAACTGGAAATTCATCCCTGGTTTGGCACCTATGTCTCTAATAGACACAGGCAACCTGTAAATGGTTCATCTCCCAGGCCCCTATTTACACTTATTCAAGGGTATCAGAACTTATCAGAGATTCGGGATGCTAGGCTTAAGAAGGCCCTTGTGGTCATTAGCCTAGTAAACACCTATGAACCTATGAATACCTCCAGCTTGCTCCTTTACTGAGGCAAGATGGCAGGAGCCAGTTAGCATAGCACTTACTGCTGATATGAGGTACCGTCTGAAATCTGTTTTATTGGGGGATTGTACACTTTTTAATACCTTTAAATGAAAATGGAACTAACCTGTTTCCAGAAGTATATTGTTTAAAAATTACTGATTTTGAATTACTGTTTTTAGTGAATTCATCTGTGACTGTGTAGGCGTTCTGAGGAATTATTGACATAAGCTGATTGGCTACATTGAACATTTTGTTTCTGGGTATAATATTGGACTGATTTTTATTATCATTACATAAAGCTGACCAATCTACTATGATTAACTTTTCAAATCCCTTATATGTTCTAGCTAGTTAAGATCTGGTTACCTGAATACTACCTGTACTAGGAATGAATTGACACCTTGAGTCAGCTACTTACTGTGTGAAGCTTCATTCCTTGACTGAGTGATGTTATTTGCTTGTGGATTTCTTCAGGCTCTTGCCTCAGATTCTGGGATGCACCAAAGTTGGATATTTGTTTGCACCATGTTATTTGGAAGTTAGAAGTAGACAACTGACCTGCTTCTCAGTGAGGCCTAGTTGAAATTAGGTTTCTTTATTTATCTTTGTGTTAGAAAGGCTTTCTATTTGTATTGCCTGTCTGTGCTTGGGATGTCTGCTGTTATTGTCCTTAACTTATTTTATTATATTTTAGTTATTTATTTACATTTGATTACCAGGAATGTCCAACTGAGTGCAAGACCATTTTCAGTGAAGACCTGATGAGAAAAACTTCAAAGTATTCTAAAACATTTAAGAACAATAATTTTATAATTTTCAAAAATAATGCCAAAACATTTACAGTTTAATTATACCAAATTAGATATAATATAACACATTAGTTAAGATTAAGAATAGATACAAGTTATATGACAATGATTTAATATTTAGTGACATTTAGCCAGTTTATAAAGAAATTAAAGGTAAATTACTATAATAGAAACAGGAATTACAATATGAAGTGAGAGAAAAACAGACGTGATATTTATAGAGAAAGTCATGGGACAAGCAGATGGATGCTAGATAATTTTATAGGTGCTAAGAAACCATGTGTATTCAGTTGATGAGCAGTTATAACCAATTTAGGCTTTTCAGTGCTATACATTGGTGGGTTATGAAAGTTGTATTTATTGCAAATTTGGCAATTTTGTTATAGCATTGTTCAAGTTTTGATTTTGGTGATGCCTGAATGTTAGTAAGGATGAGAGCACCACCATAAAGAAGTATGGAGAAGAGGTATGTAATGGCAAGTGTGGTGTTATTTGAATCATTGATATAGGTTTTGGCTCTATAAAGCATCCCCACTTTGAGTTTTAACTCATCTTGTGACTTAATACAGATATTTAGAGGTAAACAAGTATCTTCATTTTTTTCTAATACTGGATTCAGTGGTAGCACTTAAATGTGAAAATAAGATATTTTATTCATTCTATTTTAACATTTTTTAGCTGTGGATTCAATAATAAGTAGATATGTGGTATATTTTTTATGGATACCAATGGCTAAATTATGTTGTAAACAACAGTACTGTAAACCACCAAAAACATGGGAGTACAGAACTGAAGCAAAAAAAAAAAAAAGGCAAACAAGAATTTCTGCACAGAAGGACCACCTGGTACCATCTAGCTGAAACTTTGCTGATAACCAAAGAAATTTTCAGTCCAGTATTAAAAAACAGCACCATGTTGGTTGCAAGCTTTGAGTACAGTGCTGCTCCAAAATGATAAAAATAACTCCATGCATAAATAGTAGTTAAGTCCTTTCCCCCTTCTAACTAATGAACTTCTTCAGAACTGCTTCTTTCCTTGCAATCTGCAGTTTATATACCTTCCCATGCAAAAAAGGTTCCACTCTCTTAAAGAGACACCCCAAATCATCAAAAGCATTTCCAGTTCCAAAATGTTAATGTCATTTGGTTAAAAATGTTCAAACATTTATTGCCAAGGTATTTATGCAAACTCAAGTTATTTCTTAAAGGAACATCAAGAATTTGATAAAATAAACCGCCAATATTAGTAAAACCATTGCTGTAAATCAAAAATATGAAAAAACAAAGTGTGTCCCACTCACAATTTGGATGCCCTCATCTTTAATACTGGGAGTATAGTACTACTTTCATTTAAACCAAGATGTTCAAAAGTATTTAATTTGAACCATAAAAATAGTTCCATATATTCACATTTATTCTCCCAGGCTGCACTTATTGCTTCAACTATGACATTTTCTAAAATGCAAACATAAATTTATTGAATCATTTACAAAGAGTAAAATGTTTATATAAGGCATGTTTTTCATTCTTATGAAGGATGTCATAGTTCTATTCATATATTCTTCTTCTCAGGGCACTTTCTGTTTTACCAACATACAAACTAGAGCAAGTAGAGCAGATCACTAAATATACTATAACCTTTAGTTTGACAATTGCCTGATTGTGGTTTAACCACAACTCCCTCACATTTGTTAGATTGCCATTTTCCTCTACACAAATGCAAGGACACTGTTTGCAAAATCTGATTTGCAGGTACACGTTCCTTTAGTTCTTTTAAATTCTTTTTTCTTGTACTCTAAAATTGCTTTCACATTATTACCTGTTTTGAACACAAAGCAAGGGTCAAGTTCAGCACTTTTTGAGAAGTGTTCATTAGCCCTAAAAGTGATTCAGTTCTTCTTAACAATATCCTTAATTTTTGAACTTTCAGAACTGCATTCTATAACTAAAGCTTTCTCAAAAGATTTATGTCCCTTATTTCTAAAGTGTGTATTTTACACAGTTTCTGTTTCTCCTAGTCAATCCTAACTCCAGTGATGGTGGAAAATTACTGTTTTTCCTCCCACTGAATTCATTTTTGATGTCCATTAATAATTTCATTGGATAACCTCTCTCAAGAAATATTGACTAGCTTTTCACATTCTATTTGAAATAGGTCCTCACTAAAAATCGTCTTTTACAAATGGATGAATTGGCAACTATCATAGTGAAGGTAACTGCTACTGAAACAGTGACTTCCCACCATTACTGGAGTTAGGACCACCTGGGACCAACTAGTTGAAACCTTGCTGATTAGCAAAGAAATTTTCAGTCCAAAATTAGAACACACCTCCAAGTTTGTTGCAAGTTTTGAGTACAATGCCAAGCCATATATACATATATATACACACATGTGTATATATTTGTACGTGTGTGTGTGTGTGTGTGTGTGTGTGTGTGTGTGTGTGTGTGTGTGTGTGTATATATATATATATATATATATATATTTATCTGTGTGTGTGTGTATATATATATATATATATATATATATAAATAAATAAATATATATATATAAATAAATATATATATATATATATATATATATATATATATATATATATATATATATATATATATATACTTCAGTAGATTGCACATATTACAATTTTGAACCACATATGGCCGAGACCATATGTTCGAACTTGTAACAGTTTGAACACTGAAGTAAAAAAAGAAAAAAAACAACAAAAAACAAATGCTACACCCCCTGCACCCCACACACCCCCCTTACTTAAATATACCAATGCTGAGATCACACTACATTGCGGAAAAGGGAAATCTTCATGTTCTGCACTATATGGAGATCTCCATTCAGTCCAATCGAACATTTACAAGTTCAAACATATGATCTTGGCCATATGAGGTTCGAACTTGTAATATGTTCAATCTACTGAAGGGGACCTACATATATATATATATATATATATATATATATATATATATATGTATATATATGGTTCTACCTGACATAGTCGAAACCACACAACACCGACAACCACATCACCGACACCACATATTCGACAGTCCATAAACACGAAACCACACATAACCGACAACGAAATAACCGACGGTACACAAACACGAAACCCCATACACTGCACACACCACAATAACAATTATTAAAAACAAAACACATCCCCATTCCACAAACCACACACACAACACAAGCACACCAAAATCCTTACAAGCCCACACTAAACCTTACCTAACCCTAAGGTCCGTCACTATCGCACTTACCTACCGCTCCTAACCCTAACTCACTTAACCCGCCCTATCGCTCCTAACCCTAACTCACTTAACCCACCCTATCGCTCCCTAACCCTAACTCACTTAACCCACCCTATCGCTCCTAACCTAACTCACTTAACCCACCCCTATCGCTCCCTAACCCTAACTCACTTAACCCACCCCTATCCCCACAGACCGTCAATCTCACACTTACCTGCCTCGCACCTAACGTCCGTCACTACCGCATACTCACACAGCCTTTCCCCATGTCGGCATCCTCGGCGTTGGTGTTGTCATCCGTCGTGTCGGTCTTCTGCATTGTCGATGTTCTGCCACTCGCGATTCGCGTCGGTCTTCTTTCGATCTTCTGGAGCTCAGTTCGATGTCGGTCTTCTGCGCTGTCGACGAAGTCAGGTAGAACCATATATATATATATATATATATATATATGTATATATATATATATATATATATATATATATATATATATATATATATATATATATATACACAGTATATATATTGAATTAGATCTGATGAAGGATCAGTTAGAAACAAAAGTGCTTATCCTGGGAATTAATTGCTGAATCTATTTTTATTATTTTATATATTAAAGTGTTTTAAACTTACAGAGAACATGCTATACTTTTAAGTTATGTGATTTCTATTTGGATTACCCTGGCCGTGACTACTGTGTTGTTTTTGGTTTGTGTTGGTTACGTTATACAACACAGCACTTTGGTGGGAGTCCTTGTGTTTTTTATTTATCTGATATATATATATATATATATATATATATATATATATATATATATATATATATATTTATATCGTTGAGATGATATGATTGAATTTCTGAAAACTTGAAGCTTTTGAATGGAGATCGGGAAATGTACTGTTTTCCCTCAATGTAGTGTGATCTAGGAGTTAGTATATATAATTTGCAGAGGGTATGGGAGTCCCCCCTGCAAAAATGTAAAAAAAAGATAGAGTTATTTATTTTTTTAATGATCAAGTTTTCTGAAATTCAATCACATCATCTCACCTAAATGAATTTTGATTTTCTGAGAACTGGATCAACTGATATCGAGCCATATATATGTATATATATGTATATTTGATACGAAATGTCCAGCATCTGTGGAAATATCAATATCCAAATAGTTAATCCTGTTGGAATCAAAAGAAAAGGTGAATTAAAAAAAAATGGTAGTGTTGTTTAAATAATAAATAAAGTCCTGAATGTCCATCAGAACTCCCCATAGTATAAATATGTCACCCAAAAATCAAAAGTATTTGGACCAAAATGTTGAATGATCTGAATCAAACATATTTTTTCTCCCACGAGTACATGGCCAGATTAGAGTATATGGGAGCACATGCTGTTCCCATTGCAAATCTTTTGGTTTGTTTAAATACCTCCCTCCTTGAAAAATATCAATTTGCTAGTTAAAATCACTTCCATACACCCCATCAATGTTTTAATATCATTGTTGTTAAGAAAATTCATTTGCAACAAGTCCTCTTCAAACAACTCTAGTCCTCCTTCCAAAGGAATACATGTGAATAAATCTGTAACATCAATTGTTAAAAACCTAGTTGATATCATACTTAAGTTACTTTTTAAACTGTCTAAAAGGCCTCACAAATCTTTAGTCAAGTGTTCAACAATTGTGTAAATAGGTTTAAATGCTTTGTCTACAAATACTGCCAGTGGACAAAGTCTTAGAAACTTGGGCTCCCAATATTGACTTAAATGGATGTTTTTCTATACTGTTGTGATTCTTCAGTATCCCAAAGATGTTAAGTATAATAAGGTGGGGGTAAAATGAATGTGTACATCTTTCCATCATATAAGCCTTGACTGAACCAATCAAGGAGAATAAGGTCTATACTCTTGTAACTAACATGGACTTTGTTCTTTGAAGCCTCACTATAAATCTCTTGGTTCCATAAAATATTAGACATAACACTACAGTAGTCTATGGAATCAAAAATAATGCCTCCCTTTGCCTGGTTTCATATTTCTATATAGTTTATTTCCCATTAAACTACATAATTATATTTCTTCATGGTTAAGATTCTAACTCCCCATTTTCTTATGTGGGTCACATAGTTTATAAAAATCATTAATACAAACAGTTTCAAATGATTGTATCACATGGTGCATTGTGGGATTGAAAAGGCTCTTTTTCTTAATTATGTCATTCTAATTATTAGAGTTCTCTTGACATTTAGGTTGTCATGTTCATTTCAGTATAATATTCAATTAATTTTCCTGGTGAAAAGTTTTAACTCAACTATTGTATCAAGCACATTAAACTTTTTTGTAGGTACAAGGTTGAAACCTTTTTCAAATAATGATATTCTAAATCTTAGTTTGTTGAATAATAGATTCCCTTTGAGTATTTACACCATTTTTTTTAATATCTCCTCCCTCTTTCTAGACCCCTTTGCTTTCTCTCATTGTATGTATCCCTCTCTATATTCCTGTCGTTCTTGGGGTATGAGTTCCAATTATTCTGTTTCTGCATAGGGATGGGTAGTCCAAAGGGTCCAGTGGGTTTCCTATCCCTGCATCCAATTCTACTTCTGAATCTTCTATCAACTGATTGGAATCAATGTTTTCCATGCAATTTTGAGTTGGTCTTATTTTATTTTAAAAACAGTGTTGGAAAAAGAATAAGCCTTCTCATCCTTAGTAGTCCTCACAGTCCCTGAATATCTTACATTGTTTTCTGTTGTAAACTGTTTCAGTGTTTATCTACCAAGTCAATCAAAAATCCTATTTGTACCTGTGCACACTAAATAACAAATCATCCATGATTTATGGTTTAACAGTTCTAGCTCCAATATTACCATGTTTATGTTAACCTTTAACAGTGGCTCTCATTTAAGCCAGGAAACTTATCAGCATTTATTTATATCTGCCATATAGTTTCTCTGACTTCTAAAGCATTCCTATAATTGTCTCCTCAATAATCACATGGTTCATGATCTATAACAGAAAAGTAAAATCTTTGTTTACCATGACTTAACTTTTCATATTGAAGGAGATGTTTAAAAAGAACATACATTGTATCTTTATTCTTAATAGCACAAAGATGTTCACATATCCTAGTGCTAAATATAGGGACAGTCATACCCACATAAAAACAATAAAATCTGTCATAGACAGCTATATACACTATGGGGGTAATTCAATAAAGCTTACATGGAGCTAATCTCTGTGTAAGCATAGTAGCATGGCTCAAACATGGAGTTTGGAGGCTGTGCGATCCAGGAAACGGCTGGGGGCATGCATGAGCCTCCCAGCACTGTTCAGTCATAGAGGCAATTGCATAATGCAAATCACCTGATTTGCTGGTGAAAACCATGCAAATGTGGTGAATCTGTGATCCAGTAAGTAGACAGGCATCCATGTAGGAGCTGTGTCTGCATTAGAAATGTATGCAAGAAATTTCCGTGTACCAGACTGAAAAAAAAAAATAGGGCTGTGACAACTAAAAGCAAAGCATGTATTAGTTGCATCAGACATGCCAATGGCCAAAACTGATACAAAATATTAAAAATCAAAAGTTCCTTTTTTGGCACATATGCCATGTTTAAGCTGAGCACAGCAGTGCCCAAACATGTGATCTGACAAGTAAATTTAAAATATTAAAAGGGATTATTTAAGCTAAAATGAATTTCCCCATTATAATGGCCAGCTTGCAGATTCATACAATGACAGGTAACAGTGGTTGCTAAGGACATAGGCTTTTGTGTAGTGCTATAACTAGGGTATACATAATTAGCTGTATGCAAATGAGCTACGTTTACTGAATAGCAAAATGGGCCACTGTGTCTGCAGGTACCTAACCATGTAGGGGTTACAATGTGGTGGTGTAGGCAGAAGAGGCAGCTGACATGAAAAAGGGGTGTGTCATGATTTGTGTAAAAGCACATTGGAGCTCCATGTCTTCTATTTGCACTCAGCTAAGCACAGCTAAGCAGGGGTGTGTGTTTGAAGGTGCTTAGCTGTGCTTAGCTGGTTAAAGAAATGCTGAACATGCTGATGTACAGGGGAGGGCCCTTTCTGTGCAGCAGTGTTTACACTAGCTCCATGGGTTAAAACTGGAAGAAATTGGAAAAAAATAAAAGGAAATAGCAGACAAAAGGCAGTCAACTATAAATGACTAATAAGCCCTTTGACACTCACAATGGCCCATTCAAACCCCTCAGTAATGTAACCTTGTCTCCACAATAAACAGGACATGCTGGAGGGATAGATTTTTGTCCCAGAGACTTTCCATACACTGGAACAGGCTACCCATCTATGTCAAGCAAAGTTCTTCATTAGCACTCTTCAAGAAAAAATATTTATGAGTGGATGGGAAATAGGAAATACAACCCGGGGATCACTTCTATGTCTCTGCTCGACAGTGGCACAGGAAAATAACTTTCTTGGGTGGCATAAGCCAGGGAACCTTGTTGGCTAGGCTTACATAGGCCCTTGGGCTGATAGCCTAGTACCTACCTATGAAGCTATGAACCTATGGACCTATAATGCAGCTGTCAGGTGGAATGTATTCATAATCAGCCAATCACACAGGTATATCTGCAGCACACCAGTATAAAGTATGCAAACACCCTTCAATCTGATTTTTCCCACATACTCTGCAACATTGGAGTACACACTTGGGAATTTTAACTGAGAAAATGATAGGGGCTGCTGCTGCTTTGTTACACCTTTATGTGCTACATACTGAGAGTGGTGATGAGGATGATGCTGACAACTGGCCCAGACTGAGGAGGAGAAGAGTGTTCAGACCCAGGGTAACCTTTCAAGGGCTGCATGAGCTGGAGATAGTAGAGTGATACAGGGTGGACAGGGACATACTACAGCAACTCACCAAGCTCTGCCACCCTCACCTCAGACCCAGAGCCAACTGAGGTAAACCCATCTCAGTGGAAACAAAGGTGTGTTGCCTTAATAATACTAGCTACAGGTACTTTCCAAAGACCTACTGAGGACATCATGGGAATCTCACAGGCATTTGCATCAAGGAAACTCCACCAGTTCCTGGATGTCATGCTAAGACATGCCAGTGAGCACATTTATTTCCCCAACACCCCTGAGGAGAGGACCAGCAATATGCATCTCTTCCACCATGTAGCACACTACCCAGAGGTACTGGGTGCCATAGAAGGTAGAGTCTACGTCATCCATAAGGTCTATCACTCCATCAACTGCCAGTTCATGTGCAATGCCCAGGGCATTATCATCAGTGTGTGTGCTGGCAGCCCTGGCAGTTATCATTACTCACACATCTGGCATGCATCACAGCTGTACCATGCATTTGCCAGGGGGGGACATCCCATATGGCCATCTCATGGGGGATGCTGACTGGAACCGTGGATGGTGACACCCATCAGAAATGCACACACACACACACACACACACACACACACACACACACACACACACACACACACACACACACACACACACACACACACACACACACACAGACTGAAGAAAGTCATAATGAGGCACACGCACAAACTAGGAACATCATAGCACATGTGTTTGGACTGCTCAAGTCACGGATCTGCTGCCTTGACATATCTGGTGGAGCCCTGCAGTACTATCCAGCCACATCTGCACACCTGTTCATAGCATGTGCCATGCTACATAATATGATCCTGCTGAAACAGCTGTGGCAGGAACATCACAGGGAAGGGGACACAGCCCCCCACCATTACCAAGATCTCCGCAGGCACAGGGGGACTTGGAGGGGGACCCTATCAACATGTCTCAGTAGGCAGACATAGGTGTGCCAGTACACCCTGGCCTTGGCAAAGAGGCAATACATAGCAAATACACTGACAGCCTAGGGACCCAGGGACTGACACCTCTCTTCAACTCGCACATACAGTAAAAAGGATGCCACACACATCGCATGACCTGTACCTTAGCATGTATAGGCTGTGTACTGTGTGCATCTGACAGAGTCAGCCCTGAAGCACTGTCCTTACAACTGCCGCAAGCACAAGGTAAGTCACTCTTCTTACCAACAAATGAATGAAGTAGTATGTTGTGGTAGCATATCTATTGTATTGCTGCATGTATGCAAGGGAATGGGGTGGCCTACAACATCTGACAGCTATGTGGGACAACAGGAAATGTCTGCCAAATACTGGCTGCCTCAGAATATGCAATAGTCCCCAAGGTGCCAAACCTCACTGCAGTATATGTAGAGGACTAAGACACTGCTGGGTCATAGGTCACATGCATGGATGTCAATGTTGGATTCCCATACACACCTTTTAGCCTCTCACAGCAAGTCATCTGTACAAAGCCATAAAGAAATGTGTGGCAAAGGGCCACAAATAGGGACAGTTATGAAATATTGCTCTGACAAATTTAGACAGTGATATTACTACAGGTCTTGCTATTGCATTATGTCTCTGAAGGGTAAGAAGTATGAAACTCAACTGTCTGTCATTACTTTCTAACTCTGATCTGTAATGATATGCCAGTATTTTCCAAGTCAACCACAATACTGTGCTAAATGGACCTGAAATATTAAGCAAACATCTGGACAGTCTGTGGTAATTTGTACAATTGAGAGGTATGCCCCTTCCCCCCAACACACCCACGTTCCCATAGAAATGCAGTAACATTTATGTTTGATGGGTAATAGCAGATGACCACACATTCACATTCACATGGCTGTCCCAATCAACTTGCTAACTTGTTCCATGCCCACAATATGCAGGGGTCAATGTGCTATGTCTGTGCATGGATAATACTGTCAGGAAGTAGACAACACTTATTGTTGGCTGTTGTGGTTTAATGGTCTAAGTACAGTACTGTGGTTGACAGGGTGCGTGGTACCAGACTGGCCATGCCAGCTATTTTGCATGTCAGCTACACCTATGGTAGGAGTTGTACACACTGTCCAGAAGGCAATATTTGTTACTGCAGGAAAACTGGTCAATGGAGGGACAGGGGGCCACACATACAACATGGACAAGTTGTAAATATTCTGCTTACAAACATAGAAAGTTGATAGAATAACAGCTGTTGCAGTAGCATGAAGTCTCTGAAGGTCAAGAAGTCAGAAACTCGCATGTCTGTCATTACTTTCTAAATTCAGTCAGTAATGTATTCACCATTACTTGCCACACAACCACAATATTATGAGAAATGGGCCCAAATTATGAGCTAAACATCTGCACAGTCTGCGAAGATGTGTACACTTGAGAGGTATGTCCCCTTCCCCTCTCAACACACCTGTGTTCACATAGAACTGCAGTAACATCTATATCTGTAAGGTGATAGCAGCAGGCCACATATTGCCAGAGCTGTCACAATCAACTTGATGACTTGTTCCATTTCTGCAATATGCAGGGGTCAATGTGCTATGTATGTTTGTGGGTAATAGCCTCAGCAATTAGAAACCACTTACTGGTGGCTGTTGTGGTTTAGTGGTCTAAGTACAGTACTATGGTTGACAGGGTCTGTGGTTCCACACTGGCCATGTCAGGTACACCTACAGTAGGAGTTGTACACACTGTCTAGAAGGCAATATTTCTTATTGCAGGAAAGCTGGTCAATGGAGGGACAGGGAGCCACACATACAACAGGGGCAAGTCATAAATATTGCACTTATAAACATAGAAAGTTGATAGAATAACAGCTGTTGCAGTAGCATGAAGTCTCTGAAGGTCAAGAAGTCTGAAACACTGTCATTACTTTCTTACTTCAGTCTGCAACGTATTCACCATTATTTGCCACACAACTGCAATATTATGACAAATGGGCCCAAATTATGAGCTAAACATCTGCACAGTCTGTGAAGATGTGTACACTTGAGAGGCATGCCCCCCCTCTCTTCAATACACCTGTGTTCACATAGAACTGCAGTGACATCTATGTCTGGAAGGTGATAGCAGAAGGCCACAGATCATCAGGGCTGTCACAATCAACTTGATAACTTGCTCCATTTCTGTAATATGCTGGGGTCAATGTGCTATGTATGTTTGTCGTTAATAGTGTCATTAAGTAGACAGCACTTACTGGTGGTTGTTGTGGCTTAGTAGTCAAAGCGTAGTACTGTAAATGTCAGAGTCTGTGGTTTGAGACTGACTGTGGCAGCTATTTTGCATATCAGCTATGCCAACAGTAGGAGTTCGACACACTGTCCAGTACTCAATATTTTTTACTGCAGGAAAGCTGGACAATGGAGGGACAGGGGGCCACACATATGGATAGTACACAGGTCTGAGTAACCTACACAGTGCCTACTACAACAGCAGGTTGTGACAAGTCGACTGCCAGGATATAAAGGCTGCCATGTCACTGTGTCTGTACTAACAACAAGTAAGTAGGCACTACCATACCTGTGGAATAACAGGGTGTCACAGACTATAAACAAGTATGCCTCTTATATCTGTTCTGCTTGTCATAGCATTGCATTTGCCTGACAAACTATTGGCAAACCAATAAAGGTTGATGTGAAAACAGCAATGACAGACAGTAGAGATGCAGTTGTTATCCTCAAAAGTAATTGCAAGCTAATACAAAACCATTCCACCAACTGTGTAAGTTTTGAAGAGCAATATTAAGAACCTGCCCCCATGCCTGGGCCTGTATCTGACTGTTATATATGGGCCTGTCCAAATGTCCGTCTGTAAGAGTCTGACAGCTATGGCCAACCTGTAGCCTGACAATAACAGTGCAACACAAACCATCTGAGGACCACCGCAGATCTATGGGGTACAATAATGCACAACCCGCTAAATAGGTACAGCCAGAGGTGTGAGGTCTGTAAGCCTGTGTGTGATGTTACGACTTCTACCCCACTCATACCATAACTACAAGTACATAACAGCACAAACTGTGGAAAAAAGGTTGTGACTGCACTAAAGAAGGACAAATAGACACATATAAGGGGGAGGGGATCCATTAGCCAGACAAATATAGAATGTGCACACTAGAACAAATTTTGTTGTAACATAGTTCCCTGCAGTGTATGGGGCCAGTAAACAAATGTCTGTCAGTGTTCTCTCATACAACTCTATACAGATCTGTCACTCACATACCAGGAAATCACAGTGCTATGCAGAATATACCAAATATATTATGGAAAACTCTGCTCAGTCCAATGCACTGTGTACCCACACTTGGGTATGACTCAGTTAATAAGGACAGCACACAGCCAGAAGATTCCTCACACAGTATATCATTGAAGTGCTGGACGGTTTACGCAGTTTCATCAACCATTCAGCTTTAGCACACAAGATCCTGGACTGGACTACATCTACCTCTGGAATGGAGTCCAGCTCTTACTATTGAAGGTCTTACTGGGTATTATCCTACACTTAGAGAATTACAGCCCATGTAGAAACCCACATCTGGATATACAACTCTGTTGTCCAGATATGTCTTCTCATACAGACAGCTAGGTACACCTTAACTGTGTCTCCCCACCCCCATCAGACAAGATTACCCGCAGCTACTTGGAGGTGGCACATATGTGAAATATTTGCATCTGTTGAGTGTGACAGGCATACATATATATAGATAACATATACAAATATATCAATTATAGGCAGGCAGAGACAGGGGGAGGGAGAGACAGACAGAGATGTATATATATATATATATATATATATATAGAGAGAGAGAGAGACAGAGAGGCATATATATATATATATATATATATATATATATAGAGAGAGAAACCCTGAAAGGCATAGAGTGATGTCCTCATGCAGGCAGTTGCACACCAATAGCAATCAGTGGTATGTGCCAGTATGAAGATGACTTCCATTCTGTAATAGTAGTCAGGTAGGGGTTGTAATCTCATCTCACCTGCTGTGTGTGTGTGTGTGTGTGTGTGTGTGTGTGTGTGTGTGTGTGTTTGTAGGTTAAAGTATTTTGGGGCCTTTTCCAGCCAGTAAACTTCAAAACTGCCCTCCTTTACAAACCTTGCTGATGTCATCCACCTTAGAAGTACCTTTGGACACTCATCAGCCCTGTAAGTGCTGTTGCACATGTGATAAATATGTAGCACTATAGTACATATAACTAGATAGGTGGGGGTTCTAATCTCAGCACTAGCAAGTGTGTGTGTGTGTGTGTGTGTGTGTGTGTGTGTGTGTGTGTGTGTGTGTGTGTGTGTGTGTGTTTGTGTTTGGAGGTTAAAGTATTTTGAGGCCATTTCTACCCAGTACACTTTTCATTGCCCTACTTTACAAGGCCTGCTGATGTCATTCACCTTAGAGGTCACTTTGGACATGCTTCAGCCCTATAAGCTCTCTGGCATGTGTGGTAATGACATAGCACTACAGTGTAAATAACTATATAGATAGGGGTTCTAATTTCAGCACTGGCAACTGTGTGTGCATATGTGAGACCCATGTCCCCTGTGTGTGTGTGTTGATTATACCATTTTGAGGCCTGTTCCACCCTGGTGCCTCTCCCATTGCATTACTTTACAGGTCTTGACCATGTCATCAACCTTAGATTTACTGTTGGACACTTTCTAGGCATGTAAGCTCCGTGTTTCATGTGATAAGTAGGCAGCACTATAGTATACATACAAGTAGGTATGTAGGGGGTTGAATCTCAATATCCTACTGTATATGTGTTTGTGTGTGAAGCATATCCCCTGTGTGTGTTGGTTATACCATTTTAAGCTGTGTTGACCCCCCCCATGGCATTACTTTAAAGGGCCTATTGCTGTCATCCACCTTACATGCACCATGTTAAACTCAACAGGCCATGCCACTCATCTGTACAGATGTATGCAGAATGTCCAGATGTTTGCAACATATATGTGGTCCATGTCCTCTAACAATGGAGTTTCATGACAAATCATTGGCAAATATGTGACAGTTGCCATAGTTACACACATGTCAGCTTCAGACATCATATCTGTCAGAAAAGTCATGGTGATGCAAGTCTGTTACCCTATCACTTGTCCAGGTTTCTAAGAGCAATATGTGAAAACAGTCACTATTTTTGGTGGTTTATCCCACCTTCCATGAAGGCATTCCCAAGATTAATTGGTGTAGGAGGCTGTAACTTATGCCCCTGGCATATAATCTCTGTGGTGCATGCAATATGTATGTAACACTATAGACCATACAAATAGATAGGTATGGGTTGTAATCTGACCATTGCCAACTGCGTATGTGTTTCTGTAGGCATATCCCCTGTGGCTATTTTCTCTGTGTGTATGCGATGGTTACACCATTTTGTGTACCTGTTACATCCTTTTAACTCCCCTATTGCCAACATACCCACAGACTCTACAGATGTCATCCATCTTACAAGCAAAGTTACACATTTCCTAACAGAAAGGTACTGTAGTGCATGCAATAGTCATGTCAGTCGGTATTCTACATAAAAAGATAGGTAGGTCTTCTAACTGGAAAAGTGTCAACTCTGTGTGCACGTGTGTTTCAATGTATGTCCCAATGCAGCAGTGTGTGTGTGTGTGTGTGTGTGTGTGTGTGTGTGTGTGAGTGTGTTTCAGATAACTCCACCATGTTAAGGGCATGTGAACCCCCATTGGCAATCTTAACAGCCCAACAATTGTCACCCACTTGAACAGTAGTGGGAGACACTGCAACACTATAGTAGCTCTGTGGTGCTTGTGTTATGTATATAGCAGGATCATTTGTAAAACTAGGCAGGTAGAGGTTCTACTATGAGCAAGGGCAGGTCATGAGTGTGTGTGTGTGTGTGTGTGTGTGTGTGTGTGTGTGTGTGTGTGTGTGTGTGTGTGTGTGTGTGTGTGTGTGTGTGTGTGTGTGTGTGTGTGTGTGTGTGTGTGTGTGTGAGTCTTTGCAGCGGTCTAGCTGTGTTATGGAAACCAGCATACCTCTCAACCCCTCACAGAAAGACATCTGGTGAAAGCCGTATGGAAAAGTGGGGCAAAGACCAAACAGTGAGCACAACCTTCACATATTTCTGTGACAAGCATGGAAAGTAGATACCAGAAAAGATTGTGCATTTGAATGCACTTTCCAAAGGGTAAGTGTTGTTACATGACAATATCTGTCATTAATCTGTAATGTTAGTGTGTCATAATTTTCAAACAGTTTGCCAGAAAACCACAATGTTATGACAAATGGAGGTAAAATTTGTGTCAAACATCTGGGCAATCTGCAGACATATAGAGGTCACAGGTATGGCTACCTTCTGTACCACCCTGCAGGTTGCAGTCCATGTTTGTCAAGGTGTGACCTGTGATAACAACTGAAACAATAAAGAGGTCCCAAGAGTGTAGGACAACAAATATTTCATATTGTCTACTAATCCCATCGAGCAGTTATTGCACATCCGAAGCACAGTAATATTATGACAAATAGTGTAAATTAAGGTAATGTCACACAAATAAGGTGTCATAGTAGCAAATCAAAGGAAGTCCTGTGTGTTGCAATTGCCATGGATGTGGTATGTCCTGCCAACTGTCATGTTACTACAAGATGTGTCCCATAGTCCACATTTGATAAGGTGGCAACCACAATCTGTGTCTCCTACATGTGTGTAATATGTAGACATTTGTAGGTCCTGTGACTATCTGCTGCCCCAATTATCCACATGTATATAGGCATGAATGCTAACTGCCACCACCCACATACGTAGGTACAGTCTAAGGCTGTGTCAACTGTAAGTTTTGTGCAGTCTGCCATTGAGCCACAAACTGCTGTAAACACACTGCAATGGGCCATACAGTGGGTATGGAATGGTGTCAAGGTCCTGGCCTCAAGGTGAATGCAGACAACAGTGTCAGCATGCCATATGGCAAGGACATGTCCCCAGTATTTCCCACATCAGCAATAATCCCATAAACACACAGACTGCAATGACAGACCTGGGTACTCAGGATGGCAGCAATGTTGCATTCAGGCAACAGGTAGTGACAGTGGGAAGGAATTGCTTGCATGTGGTTCACCACATAGGTAAGGGGACCACATCCAGACAAAAGGTGGACATTACCTCTGAATAGTTCTCAGTCAGAACATTACACTAGCAGCATGGCCGGTCTGCTATGCACCTATGCAGACATCTGCAGAAACTGTAAAGTCTATGTTAATACCCACAAAGGTCAGTCACAGCCCTCAACACCTGTTCCGTGCAGACACCTTGTAATCAGTATTGCCCCACTGGTCACCAGTCAGGTTGTCCATAGGTATATGTGGCATGCCTAGATGGCAAAGTTATGCTCAGCCCTTTAAAAGCTGCCTCATGTACGAGAGTATTAGTCTGTGTGTATTCCTGGCATGAGAGGCCTGATTCGCATATGAGATAGTAGAAACACATGCTGGAGAGTCAGGTTTGGCTCCCAGAGGCTGCCTTGTGTCAGGACTACACTCCCCAAATATGTCAAACACAGTACCATGCATACCCTCATCAACTGCATCTAGGATGAGTGGATTGGAAAAAAAAACATCTGTTCCTGTGGTTCAACCTGTGTCCAACAATGGCAGGGGCATCAGGTGCTGCTTGATGATACTGTTGTGGATAAAGTAATGGCTAGTCTTGTGAGGGACCCAGGGTCAGTACTCTAGTAACCTCCTCTGTGTCTATGAACCTGTGGTCCTACAGAACACCCAGGTGACATGTATGAAGGCTAGCTGTCTGTGTCAAGGGGTATGCATGCAAGGTTACACTGTCTGCCCTATTATCCTTCACACATTGCTGCTTGCATACGCACCTAGGTAAACATGTACATATACAGCCATACCTTGGCAATGAAAAGGACACTGTGCTTCCACTCCACCATATCCAGCTTCAGTAATGTCAGCAGCTGTACACACACAGACACCTGGAACAGAAACAGAATAAGGTATGTGAGACAACAATCAGTCAGCAGTACTAACAGCAATAATAAATTATGGCAGAAAGGTAGATACACTTTGATGTGTACCCATGACAATTGCCAGTAGACAGCACCTTACATGGCATAACATTACTACACTACACACTGGCATATATTCACAATGTGCATCAGATATGGATAACAGGAATGTGGCACAGATATCATCACATGCACAGGTTGTGGTGTGGGTTTGCCAAAGGTCTAGGCTGGCCCATACAGTTCACATTGCGTGTGTGTGTGTGTGTGTGTGTGTGTGTGTGTGTGTGTGTGTGTGTGTGTGTGTGTGTGTGTCTGGAGGGGTAGTGTTTAGCTGGACCATGGAGAGGAGCTGTGGGTGTCTGGAGGTGACCTACATGGAATAGTGATGTGTGAGTGGGTGTGTGCACACAGTCAAGCCATGTGCTAGCCCTACATGTGGGTATGTTGGACAGCCGTGGACCATACATGGCAGGCTGTACAGTTCACTGTCTCTGGCCACAGACACAGAAACTTGTTCTGCCAGAACTGTCAGTGGCACCACCAAGCCCAAGGCCAGATGTGGTACTAATTCCTGATGGTGACTGCTGACTGCTTGATACATGTCCCTTATGGGAACAGCCAGGACTACGTGCCCATGGCCTGCTATTGTGTGGTATCGACAGCATCCTCCCTTCGGTAGTGCTGGTGGTACTGCCACTATGGGAGTGTGAATGTGTACAGCCACGTGGGCTCTCAGCTGATGTTGCTGCTGACCTACGTCCATATGTCCAAGGCCCTACTACTACCACATGTTCAAGTACAGACATTGCACAATTGAGCACTGACAATGTCTCAGCCTACCATTTATCCATGACATCAGCAAAATGACATACAGCATCATCAATGCCATGGAGGTCATCAAGCATGGCAGGTAGTGTTACATCCATGATCATGAGCATCCATCTGGTGCATCATTCACAATGTGCCTGTGCCTCCATGATGGACCAAAACATGCGTCAGGTGACACCTGCTTTGACACCTCTGACAGGGGCTGGATGGGCAGCAGTCCTCTTTTGAGCACCCCTGTCAATCTGCCTATGTGGGACCATGCCAGCTCTCTGGCAATGGCTAGTGTCTACACTCACAGATGCCATAGTCACCACACTAGCCTGTTGTATACCACCACCCTCTGACTGTCCAATATCTATGGCTGCTGGGGACTGGGTATATGTGGGCATACTGACCATGTGCGAGGGCATTGTTGGTGGAAGTAAGATGTCAACCAATGGTACAGATTCAGCACCCAACAACCCTAGCTGTGCCTCACTATAACCACCATCATCATCAGAGTCCCTGGACATCCATATCCCATCCCCATCCCCAGCCAAGGAAATCACTGTAAAGAATTTCTCAAAAGCCAACTTTGCACTTCTCAAGACTGAGGTGGAATCCTTCAAAGCCCCTGGGCCAGAGGATAATACAGCCCAATCCGCAGAATCCTTTACAAATGCATTCTATGACCACCTGCAGGAATGCATGGATCGTGCTATCCCAAATAAAACCAAGACTCAATCCTCCAAAAACAGGAGACCTGTCTGGTGGACCCCGGCCATAAATAAACAATGCAACAGAAGGAGGAAGCTACTACATGACAGAGCAAAATCCCAAAAAGGGAAGGCATCTCTGATCAGTATTAGCAAGAAACTTCGATCCCTCATAAAATCATCAAAGGCCAGTTTCGAAAAAAAAATTGCCCTAGACACTAAAGATAATCACAAGGCCTTCTTTAGTTATGTCAGGAACATGGGCAGAAACTCCCAGATATGCTCTGAATTGTTGCATAATGGTACAAAATATACCGAACCTACAGACATAGCCAAGGCAGACAGATTCAGCGCAAACTTCTCCCCCCTTCCTCCCCAAAGGAGCAAATGCCTATCCCAACTGAATGTAACCTCCCTGACATCACAGATGCACAGATGAAAGCTGCTCTCTCCAAAGCAAAAAACACAGCATCTATGGGACCGGACGGTGTCCCAGGCTGTGTCTTACATGAGCTCCAAGAAGAACTGAACCCTCACATTAAGTCACTGTTCAAACTTAGCCTTACTACAGGATATGTACCCAAAGAATGGTGTACAGCTACAGTGGTCCTACTCCACAAAGGTGGTGCCACAACGGACCCCGGAAACTATTTCCCCATAAGCCTGACTAGTCCAGTCTGTAAAGCTATGGAGCGTATTATCATGGAACTCATAAACAACGACATTGGGAGCCTCCAGACACTGGACCCTACCCAATTCGGCTTTGTTAATGGCAGATCTTGCCTCTTAAACCTAGTTGATTTCTTTGAAACAGTTACCAAAGCCATAGATGAGGGCAAGGTAGTCCACACAGCCCACCTGGACCTCGCAAAAGCCTTCGACAAAATACCCCACTCAGGCATCATAAATAAGCCTACCAGCTTAAATATCAACCCCTATATCACAAGATGGGTTGCAAACTGGTTCAGAGATAGAACCCACATGGTCAGAATCGCAGGTGCCATGTCCGAATCCAAACCAGTTACAAGTGGTGTCCCACAGGGCTCAGTTCTGTGACCTCTCTTGTTCGGTATATACTTCTCTGAGGTTCAGGATAACATGGGGGGATTATGGCTGACAAAGTTCGCAGATGACTGCAAACTGGGGGCCATAATCGAATCTCCAGCTGACACAAGCATCCTCCAAAAGGGTCTCGCAGAGATGGATGCTTGCTGCCAGAGCCGCGGTTTCAAGCTAAATGCTAAAAAAGTGCATAGCCATCCCCTTTGGGAAAAACAAGGTGCCCACAAATTACCACATAGGTGGTAATCCATTAAGTACGGAAGAAATAATTAGAGATTTGGGGACCAACGTAGATAGTAATCTCTCCTTTGATAATCACGTTGCCAAAGTGGTTAGAAAGACCTTCTATATAGCCCACCTTATCACGAAAGGGTTCGCATCTAGATCAAGAGAGGTCATTGTGCCCCTCTACTTGTCACTCATCAGGCCCATACTTGAATACAATTCCCCTTTTGGGATGTACCTTACCCAACACCTGCAGCAACTGGAGAGACCCCAAAAGTACCACACCAAGAGGATCATGGGCTACAAACATATGTCCTATGCAGCTCGACTAAAGAAACTCCAGCTCTACTCAGTTGCTTACCGCCTACTCAGAGGCGATCTATGCCTGACGTACAAAGCCAAGTCAAACCCAGAATTAATGGACATGCTCCACCTCAAAAAATCCAAGTCCCTTAGAGCTACACGCTCCAGGGACCTAAACCTCAGCACAAAAATAAATAGGACATGCTGGAGGGACAGATTAATTTCCCAGAGGCTCCCCTCACTCTGGAATAGAATCACAATTCATGTTAGACATAGCCCCTCGCTGACCCTCTTCAAGTGAAATCTGGACGCGTGGATGGGAAATCGCAAATTTACCCCTGGGATCTCTTCTGTGTCCCTGCTAGACAGAGGCACAGTAAAATAATCTTAAAAGGGTACCTTCTGCGACCTACTTTACAGAGGCACAGTAGGCTAATCTAATAGGGAGGCGGAAGCCAAATACACTCTGGCTAAGCTTATAAATGCCCTAGGGCAGATAGCCTAGTATCTACCTATGGACCTATGAAGAAACTGACATCAGATTGTGAGGGAGAGATACCCCAACCCCCATGTTACCCTGTGAGGAGAAGACAACATATTTAAATTAATACCTGCGCTATAATGTTTGCTGATACACACACACACACACACACACACACACACACACACACACACACACACACACACACAGATGAGGTGACACAAAGACATTATACAAACCACATTTTCTGAATGATGACATGCATGGCACACATTCAGACCACAATGGATACATTCTGGACAGGCCCTTAACAACATGCAGTGCAGCTATGTCCAGTTAATGCTGCTACTACTATACACCTGTGAGATATGTGAGGAGTGACAGTATGTGATGGACCTTCACCTAACACACAGTGCACCCATGTACACAATATTAATGTACCCCTGTATAGCACAGTGGCAACAGCTATACAACAGTATGTGCCAATATGTCCAATATGTTACAGCTGCTGTGAATAGGCTCCCGTGATGACCAATGTGATGCACTGCAGTTAACCCCACCACACGTGAACATGCACATATTGCAATATCGCTAAGTGTAATAGTTGTGTGCATGGAAAACTGGCTGCCCTCAACATGCCTACAGTACTGGTGAGCCACAACAAGACTGTTCTGCACTCACCAGCTTCAGGTTGCTGTTCCCAAGCCACCCCAGAGGGACCTATGTAGTTGTGGGGGAGAGGTATTGTCAGCACACACACATGTGGTATTGATACAGGATGTGCAATCATGAACAGTACAAGCAGTGATACCACCCAAATTGCTGACATTCACGATAGGTGTAAACTTGTGTGCATAACAATACCCCACATGCACATGCAGTTTGACTTGACATATGCGTCCAGGTATGCAAAGGCTGCCACTATGAATGCTACCGTATTCACATGATGCCCAGTGGGGCCTTACATGTACACAGCTATTGACTCTGTGCCAACCCCCCTCCATGACATATGCAGTGATGCTTTCCTGGGAGGTAGTGGCTGAACCAAGGTTTGTGAGGAACTCCTCAGTGGCTGTGAGTGGTACTTGAGTAGCAGGCCCTCTACTTCTGCCAGCATGGTCCCTGGCCACAGCTGCAGCCCTTTGCTGTGCATTGTGTACCAGGTCTGTGGCACTGTTTCAGACCTCTTTGTAGGTCCTGTCCCAGTGTCTCACATTGTTGACTGTCGCTACCAGTTCTGGTTTTGTTGGCTCCTTCCCAACAGTACGCTGTGATGGAGTCTGAGGCCATCGACGATTACCACCGTCCCGGCATCTGAGAATGATGGGTTGTGCCTGCGATGCATCCCACATGAAAGACATGAACAGGGGAAAACATCACAGGACCACATACATTGGCCACTATTATGTACAGACCCTGCACATCCACTTTTACAAGGACTATTCACTGCTAACTCCCACATCACACCCCTGCCATCTATCAGTACAGTATGTGGGTGGGTATTGTCAACATACTGGCATTACAGCATGCATTGCCCCCTGAACCAGATGTTTTATGTTCCCCCAATGAGGACCATTAATGTGCATAATCATCCATTCATCATTCACATCACACAGCATATGCAGCAGCTGGGGGACATCACAGAGATTCCCCACCAGGGAATACCAGGCCATCAAACATCTACCGTACACCTATAGGCTATAAGGCCAACCCTCTATGCAGTGTCATACATACTCCTCAGGAGTGACCTCACTGTGGCAATCAAGGTAGTCATGGACTCCACATTGCTGGGACTGCTGCACGAGTGCAAGTCATGCTCCACTGTGTTAACGCACACACACACACACACACACACACACACACACACACACACACACACACACACACACACACTCTCAACCTGGTGAGTGACCATGACTGGCCTTGCTGGCAGCTCACATGTGTGTCACACACAATCACCCTGCAGTAAAATGTGCACCCTGTCCACATTAGGCAGGGTAGCTACCTAAACCTTTGCAGGCATAACCTGGTCAGATGGATGGTTAACAGCATGTACACCCTTTGGATACCACCTGTGTCCCAGTTTTTTGGGGGCATCAGCTGCTGCCTGGCATACACATGGACTGACTTGTGGCCTAGCCATATGGCTGCTCAGGGCCCAAAGCCTAGTAACCTGGGATGGTACCAGGACTACCAGAAATGTCCTGATCGTTGTGACAGACTGTGTTGTTATGTGTCCATACACATTGCTGCCATTGACTGCTGGGTGTACCCTGTGGGCAATGTTACAGTACCATCTCATCCAGCCTACATCCGACAAATAGGTGAGTGCTACTACAGGTGCATGTGGGCATTCAAGGAACATCTGGAGTACACAATAAAAGAGAGCAGTGCATATGTGGTGTAGGGTGACCTCCTCATAGGTGTCTGACATCTGCAGTACCCAGATGTTTGCAGAATGGGTACATGTGCCTGACAGATGTAGACCCCCCTGCCAGACAAATGTGTATTCCTGCACACCAGTTGGACAATACGAGATGGTTGTCCACAGAGCTTGGGTAATGTGTCTGTGACATGCCAGACCCCTGGAGACACAGTAATGGTACATTAATATCTGGTATTGTATCCATTCCCTTATGTTGGATGCTTAGTATGTATGCACTGCTGCTGAGCCAGAGCCAGCATTCCCCCACTACTAGAACCTATAACATGCTGTCCTGCTGTAGGGGCTCACAAGGTCTTCTAGCCATAGGTGTCAGGCAATCAGATATAGGTGTGGAGTACACACTGACCTAGCCAGAATAGGTCAGGAATGGTCAAGGAGACCTGGACAATCTGTGAAATAATCCTGTATGACATTGGCAGACTGAGAGGGGCTCCAGGATGGTACATGATGCGATATATCAGCTGTATACACCAGTACATACTGTCAGTGTGATGCCCCTGCACTGGCCCAGTAATCAAGGAGCCTCAATCCTCACAACTACCACCAGTGAGGGGCGCACACAATGAGAGGATGACAAATACACACACACACACAGTAAAGTACAATTACCCTTCAGAGCACACAAAGATCACTGTCAATCTGGGGATGGTTTCTCCATCTCTCTTCAGATCCCCAATAAGACTCCCCACTGGCACAGCAATATGGTTAATATCTCAGCAGAGTTCCCAAGCCAAAACATCCATCACCTTCTCTGTCCAACCAGTGCTTTGTGTCCCTGCTCAAGTAGCTGACACACACACTTTGAGATCTGATTTATGAATCACACACACTCATACTCCTGAGAAAGGCTGGCACAGGTTTACCAGCTATGGACCCTTTAGCCCACACTTAAAGGTAGTTCTGACTTCCACAATCCAGCTCTTTATCAGCTACTGTAATGTCCTTATCAAAGGTGATGAATCCTACTGTCTGATGTGCTTATTAGCCAAATGGTAAGTGTGAGCAAGACTGAGCCTATTGGAGTGGTCTATACACTGTCTCTGAATACATATGCAAGTACTCTAAGACCTTACTTAGTTCTATACAGACCAGATACAATTACAATGTTTACCTTTATTTAATAATAACTAATAAAGGAACAAGACAATACTTAGTGCAGTAACTAGAGAGTTCAGACTCACAGGGAATAATGTCAGACAACATTGCAGGACAGTCTGAAGTAATTACAGCAAACATCTAAGGTAATAGGTTCATAGGTTTATAGGATGATACTAGGCTATTGGCTCAGAGGCCCGTATAGGTCTAGCCAAGACTTTTGACCATGTTCCTTCAAAGTCAGCACCTGTTTCCCCTGTCCAGCAGGTACATAGGTGGGATCACAGGAGTGTATGTTCTGTTTCCCATCCAGTCATCCAGGTTCCTCTTAAAGAGGGCTAGAGAGGTACTCTGTATGACATGAAGAGGGACTCTATTCCACAGACAGCCAAGTCTTTGAGACAAAAATCTCTCCCTCAGACAAGTCATATTCATGTCACAGACCAGGTTAAGGCCTTGCGTGCAGGTTGAGAGAGTTTAGTTTGTCTTGCGGATATGCAGCAACTCCATCAAGGCTGGGTCAGATATGGCTTTGTATGCCAGACACAGGTCAGCTCTGAGCAGTGTGTATGAGACTGAGTAAAGGGACAGGGCTTTTAGCCTATCTGCATAGGATAGGTGTTTGAGACCCTGGATTTTCCTGGTTAGGAACCTCTGTGGTCTCTCCAACTGCTGCATGTGCATGGCAAGGTATATGCTGAAGGGGGCATTGTACTCGATAATGGGTCTTATAAGGGAGGAGTACAGGGATGTTATGACCTCCTTGTCCCTGGATGACATAGCCTGATTTATGAGGTGAGCCAAGTAGACAACCTTCTGTACAATAGAGGCAATGTGGTGGTCAAAAGTCAGGTTGCTATCAACCTGGGTTCCTATGTCCCTCACAACTGATTGCATGCTTAGTACATTGTTATTAATGTTGTACATAGTGGGGATGACAATTTCCCCAAAGGGGATAATGATGCATTTCTTGGCATTCATTCTGAGGCCATGCTTCTGGCACCAGTCATTAGTTTGGGTAAGGACCTCTTGGAGGATGTTCACATCACTAGGGGAATTTAAGTTAGCAGCCAGCTTGCAGTCATCTGCAAACTTGGTCAGTCAAAGACAACTGGTTGTGGCTTGCACCTCAGATAAGTATATGCCAAACAGTACAGGCCCCAACACTGATTTTTGGGGTACACTGCTCATTACAGGTCTACTACTAGAGGTGGCTTCCCCTACTTTGACTGAGTGGATTCTATCAGTGAGTCAGTTAGCTACCCATCTGGTAACATATGGACTGATACCTAGCTGGGAGGGTTTATGTATTATGCCTGAGTGTGGAATAGTGTCAAAGGCTTTGGCTATGTCAAGGTAGACAGTGTGCAATGTCTTCCCCTCGTCCATGGCTTTGGTGACTGTTTTGAAGAAGTCAACCACATTTAACAGGCATGATCTCCCTTTCACAAAACCAAACTGATAGGGGTGCAGCGTTTGGAGGTTGCCAATGTCCTTGTTTATAAGGTCCATGATAATGCATGCCATGGTCTTGTAGATCAGGCTAGTTAGGCTGATGGGCCTATAATTGCCTGGGTCAGTGGATGCTCCAGCTTTGTGTAGAGAGATGACAGTGGCTATCCTCCATGCAGCTGGGATGAAGCCAGTGCTCAGGCTGTGGTTGAATAGGGTATCTAATGGAGCTGAGAGCTCATGCCAGAGTTCATGTAGGATACAGGTAGGGATATTATCAGGTCCCACTCAGACTTAATTTTTTACCTTTGAGAGGGCATTAAGGAAGTGCTCCATGGTGATAAGGGGAGGGGGGCAGGTGCTGGGGGTGCCCTGGTGTACTGATGATGGGACAGGAGGGTGAAGTTTTTACTGAACCTGTCTGCCAGTATGTTGGCTATATGTATGGTGTGTGTGTATATGGTGTTATTGACCACCAGTTTAGAGCGGATTTGGGTGTTGCCTTTGAGATTGCGGACATATGTGAAGAAGGCCTTGTGATTGTCCTTGGAATGTCTCCTGCACGTCATAGCATTTGACCAGCCTGGAGGTGTGCATGTCTTTGATAAATATTGAAACTCCACCTCCTTTGGCTTTATAACCCTATATTTGGTGTATGAAAGTATGGTAGAATGAGTAACCTGGAAAGGTTGGGGTGCTTTCCACAGCTTTGAACCAGGTTCCAGTGACTGCACAAATGTCAGCATATGCATCCTCCAGGGTAAGGAATGCTTGCAATGAGTGCAGTTTCATGCTAAAACTCCTAGCATTTAGCAGCATGACCTTTAATTTCATTTATATGCATTATTCATGTTGGTAATATTGCGGTCATGACTTTGGCTAAAAAAGGCACTATGGAGGAGGCAGGAGCCTTTCCCAGAAGCCTAAAGCCCAGGGGAGACAGATGAAGGTCATCTGTGGCAAAGCATTGTGGTCTGTCAATCATGTACTAGCTTTTGACTGAGACAGCAAGGATCCTAGGTTCTTAATGTGATTGCATCTCTCACATATTGTGTTCTTAGGTGGTAGTAATAGAGGGCTGTCTGTGTACATAAGGCAGTTGCTAGACTGCCTCATATTGTCTGTCCATGGTTATCAGAATCTGTGGAACAGAGGTCAGGGATAGTAGAGTAGTTACTATCTGAGGAGAGTACATATAGGTGTGATTATGGCTGGATAAAATAAATACAGTAGCTGCAGTCGAGGGCCTCAGTTACACAGGAGTGCTGGTAAGGGAAGAAATGCAACTGAGATACCTCACAAAGGGTTAAAACAGCACAGTGGCAGCTTGCAACAGGCAAACAAGCACAAACCCACACAGATGCTGGTTTTAAATACCACAAAACAAAGGTAAAATAGAGACACTGGAAATGACCAACCAACCCTTGTCCTTGAGCTCCTAGCTTAACACCCTATGCCAGACCAGTTCCAACCAGTTCACTTACTCCCATTAAGTGCAGGCAGACCCTGGCCAACACGAGATGGCATAGCAGGAAACACAGGAATCATACAAACAGATCTGAATACAGCAAAACCTGTAACCAGACTATGCTAAAAATATTTCAACTCTGTTTAGGTCAGTTTAACACAGGACAACATATACATACTTCTACAAAAGAGCCTTATAGAAACAGATGCTTGGTGCCAGATCCATGGGCTAAAGCTCAATGCCAAGAAGTGTATAGTTATCCCCTTTGGGAAAAACCATGTACCCATGAAATACCACATAGGTGGCAGTACACTAAACACCGAAAGTGTGATAAGAGACTTAGGAATGCAGGTGGACATTGGTCTCACCTTCGATAACCACATCGCCGCAACAGTTATGAAATCCTTCTATGTGGCACACCTCATCAATAAGGGCTTTTCATCCAGAAAAAAGGAGGTCATTGTCTCACTGTACTCATCCCTCATTAGACCCATCATAGAGTACAACTTCCCATTTGGTATGTACCTCACAAGACATCTGCAACAACTGGAAAGGCCACAGAAACACCTCGCTGAAAGAATCACAGGCCTAAAGCAAATGCCCTATGCTGACCGACTACAAACACTCCAGCTATACTCTGTCTCATATCGTCTACTCAGAGGCGATCTCTGCTTAACATACAAGGCCATGCCAAACCCAGAGCTGTTGGACATGCTACACTTAAAGAAATCCCATTCCATCAGAGCCGCACACTCTTGGGACCTAAACCTTGTCATCACAATGAACAAAACATGCTGGAGGAATAGGTTCATGACCCAGAGACTCCCCATACTCTGGAATAGACTGCCCATACATATCAAGCAGAGCGCCTCTTTGGCCCTCTTCAAAAGGAACTTTAATGACTGGATGGGAGATAGGAAATTTACCCTGGGAATCGTCAGTGGCCCTGCTAGACAGGGGTCCAGGGAAGTAAATATTGTGGGAAGAAATATCCAGGGAATTGTTATGGATATGCTTGTATAGGCCTTAGGGCTGATAGCCTAGTACCAACCTATGAACCTATGAACTTAAATATAACAGTAGCAAACAAGAGCAAACTGATTTAAGCAGATTAACCCATTAACCAATAAAAATGCTCAAAACTGAGCTCTGCTCCAACGGTCTTCAATCAGTCATGTTCTAACTGGACATGCCTGCTGCTAGGGTGCAGGAGAACCCTCTTCAAAAAGATGGCCTGGATTAGTGCTCAAATTATACAAACAAAGCTAGATACAGCAGGTCTGAATCTAGTCTATGCTACAGCAAGCAAGGTGCACCAATTTCAGAAAGAAAGAGTGCAAATAAGCAGGAACAATAAGCCTTTAACCAACAATTCCCAGCTCAGAAGGGCAGAATCTACCCTCTCCGCCCACAAGAGTGCAGACCACAAACCTTCTTAATGTAAATTCACTGGCTTGAAGCCCAAGTGCTTAAACCAAAAGGCTTAGAATATCAGTTACAATTTAATCAGGCTACAAACAAGCAATAATAAATGCATCAGAATAAGTGCAACTGAGTACTTTTAAGAACAGGCAGCAAAATCAAAATAAACAAATAAAGTAGGAAGCAACACAAATACAGTAGAATTATTTTTTTCTTTAAGTGGGAAGGGATGAAACATGATAATTTAAGTTTGGGAAACCAAGGGAGGATGGGTTCCCAAATGATCTCTATATAATCAGTAGAATAAGATGATGGTATGGGACTGAGATGAGTGTCCAAAATGAGAGTTATAGTAGGGGCGGGCAACTCAGAAGCCACCAAATTTAAGATCACAACAAAGTCTGGGCGAGTGGGAGAGAGAACTCTTAAAAGTCCAAAATAGAAGTGATCAAACATTAGATAAAGGGTTTCAAATCAACATTAATTGCAGAAATGCCTGATACTCAGAGCACTGCCTACCACACAAACACAGATATACTATATTCCCATCTACATGTAAACAATTTTACATTTCCCTAGTTCCTTACTATTAGCAAGGCAAATGCATATGAGTGGATGTTATCAGATACACAGACACATACAGCATGCAAAGGTCTTTCTCTGAGACAGATCTGAAAGTAATAATCAACATTAATGCTGGGTTAGCTCAGATTACATCAGTGTGTGTCACCTGGCTTCAATTCCCAGGATAACAGCAACTAACATGCATTTTACCATCTCTGCATCAGAAGTACATATCTTGTCTGATGTTCTGTAGAACTGGAAGTCATAAAAAGACTTTTACATTTTCAACCTAGTAATTATTTATGTTTCAAGACAATACAAAAACCTCTAGCTGTAGACATTTATGTCTGCTTGCTGCACTGATACTGAGATAACACATTCGTAAAACAAGTTCAACTTATTAACTTGAAGTTTTGCAACTTATGTCTGTATGTTTGAGCCTTCCAGCTTCTACTATTAATATGTACATTTGCACAGATAACACTTTATATACATTTCTGTTCTTTGCTAGGGCAGTACGCTGTGGTTACACTCCTGAAGCTCAGTCATACCTCTCAACCTCTTACAGCAAGACATCCGGACAAAGGCACAAATAAAGGGGGGACACTTTATAAATATGGATGTTACACACTTAGTTGATGGAATACCAGGTTTTGCATTTGCATGAATTTTCTGAAGGATATGACATCTGACATTCAAATGTGTGCTATTATTTTATGACCTCAGTCTTTAATGACTTGCCAGGGATTTGCCAGACAAAACACAAATGCATGAGTGCATGACTAAATATATGAAGCAAACATGTAGTCAATCTGCAAAACTCGGGACAGTTGAGAGGAATGCGCTGAGTGCATAACATACAGTTCAACACACACTTCTGCACCAGTTGTTTAATATCCACATAACATATATAGGTCTCTTACATTTGTAAGACAAATATACGAATCATATTGATATACACAAATGGCATGATTATTTACAACATCCCAGATAGCTGGGCTGGCAGTATCACAGTCAGTATTGTACAACAGACAATCCAGTAGTAGTCATATGTGAGCTGACCTTTGCTGGGGTGACTCAGGGGCCAGAGATGTGATCTATGTCACTGGAGACAAAGCCATCAGGGATGGCCTTAAGTGCTGGACAGCACACTAACAGCAACATGTCAGTCCAGGAAGTGTTGTTGAGACCTACTGTCTAAAATCCTATTTCCCATGACTGCATCCCCCCATCTGCATTCCATTACATGCTTAATTGTATGACATACCTGGTATAGTGCTGCATTCCTTTGTCAGATGAAATCCACAAGTAGTGTTTTAATGAATTTCAGTCTGTCTTCATGAAGAAACTGACAGACCTGTTTAGCATAGGCAACAGCTTGCCTTTTGTAGGTAATGCTCATGAACATGTGATGGCCTGTCCACCAGTCTGTGTCTTCCACTTACTAACTGCATCCAGAACAGCTGTGTTGCCTTTTCATTAGCCAATGGCATGACAACACAGTGCTATAATGATGTGTTATGTTCACAGTTTTGCATCCTATGTTTGCATACCTCTCAATCTCTTAGCACAGGAAATCTGGACAAAGCATGACAAAATGCGGGACAAAGGGCTATAAATAGGGACAGATTTTAAATATTTCTCTTACAAAATTACAAATTTGCTAGAGTAACAGGGTTTGTTTTGATATACATTTTCTGAGAGATTTGAAGTCTGCAACTCAAATGTATTATCATCATTTAGTGACATCATTCCTCATATCATCCCACTGATTTGGCAGAAAAACACAAATGTTATGTGGAACAGACCAAAACTATGAGGAAACAACCTGGACATTCTGTGGAAATCTGTACAGTTGAGAGGTATGTATGTCTGGCCATTGTTAACAGACTTTCAGATTCTGTAGCATGTACTGTGTAAATGTGTGTCGGGGTAAGTAAGGAGACAGGCAGATGTGAATGTCATAGATCCTTATCTATCTGACTGTGCATGCTGCTACAATTAATGCTGGTATATTAGCCGTGTATGTTTGTAGGGGCGGACTGAGACATGTCCCTTAAAACCTCAACATTCCCCCCCAAACCTTTATGTTTAGCTGTTGTGTGGGTGTCCTGCTCTAGATGTTTGAGAGCAATATTAGGTCTGTAGCGGGTAGATGGACATATTGCTGCATGTGTAGAAGGCCACGGCTGCTGCATTCTGACCAGGAGTCAGACTAGGGATTATGAAGACACTGGGGGAGAGCAAGCTGTTATTGTCAGTGAGGGTGCAGTGTCAGCGGTTGTGTCACAGCATGGCCTGGTTGAGGATACCCACAACAGTCCAGATGAGGCATGTGCCCATGGTGCATATGTTACATAATAGTGCCATCCAGAGAGTGTTAGGCAACATTTAGTACACATATTCATAATTGTGATATGTGTCTCACCCTACAGCAGACCTCCCAACTGTCCCAAATTACTCGTTTTTTACAGAGTTTTGGGGTCCCAATGAAGCGGTGCCATGATTCCCGAGTGGCACCCCTTCATTTCTGATATTTTTAAGCTATATTTTAGATTCCACGCTGTCGGAGCTGACGTTATCACGTATGCGATGACGTCAGCTCCATCAGCCTGTCAGAATTAAGCTCAGATGTACATGACTCATTTTGCGTGCATCTGTTTGAATATGGAGTTGTCTGAATACTCATCTCGTTTGGACTCCGGGTAGGATTTTAAGCCATGCTGCTTTCATTTAATGCCGTGCTTCTGTTTAAATGCTGATTTCAAATGCTGTGCTCTGTTTGAATATGGAGTACTCGTTGGGCAGATTTAACCATGCCGTGAATACTTATCTCTGCATCTGCTGAGTGAATACTTGGGGACTGCTGTGCCGTTTTGCTGAGAGGTACTGCTGCAGATTCTTTCTCTTAAGAGGGTGTGTGTGTGTGTGTGTGTGTGTGTGTGTGTGTGTGTGTGTGTGTGTGTGTGTGTGTGTGTGTGTGTGTCTGTGTGTGTCTGTGAGAGAATGTGTGTAGCTCTGTGCAGTACTTGATTCCCAACACTTCTCAGATCTGTGCATTTATGCATTACTAGTTGTTGCCCACACTTCACAAATCTATATTGTTTTATTCATTTGAAGTACCAGTGTGTGTGTATATGAGTGTCCAACTTGTAATCCTGCTATGAATATGATGATTGATGATGTTTTGTTGTTATTACTGTTTAATCTGGAAGACAGTAATAATTATTGGGAAAAACTGATGTCATAACATATTTTATGGCCACAGACTCATACGATGTTAATTTTGCAATCTTGCATGCTGGAATTCCTGTTGTACATATTAGCTGAGATTTACTAATGGAGAAAAAGTCCAAAACTACAGAGCAAGTGACATGCTCAGTCCAGATAGTAGAACAATTTATTTAGGTAATACTCATAAGAGCTTTCGTTCCGAGAAAATCTTTTACAAGGAACTTCATCAGACAAAATTGTGGTTCTACTATCCGGAGTGAGCATTTCACTTGTTCTGTCATTTATTCATAGAGTATGTGTTGAAGTCTCAGAGTAATCCTTGCCTAATAGCACTTAATTCAAAATAATGTATAAAAATTAACAGTTTTGCTTCTGAAACATTTAAACAAACTTCCACATGACTGTGTTCAGGTCTAAAGAAATGCTTCTCTCTGTCTATTGTTCTTGCTAATGCTATAGTTAGAAATTATATTTACAAAGTCCTGTTTTATAAATAGCATATAAGATGTAGACTATGCACATGACGGTCTACTAAACATTCTGTTAGAACAGACAATTGCAGTATATTACAGATTGCTAAGTATTATAGGGACGTTCTACAATATGAATGGGTGTGTATACAAGGTAATGCTAATACTTTGTAAAGTGGTTATCTTTATTCAGAAGCCAGTGCGTGCTACTATATCACAGAGGGCCCAAGTGTCTTATTTTATACACACACACACACACTGTATAGATGTACAGTCTGCTAACAGAAAATGTTAACTGAGTTTTGGATCCCAGATTTGAACATTTGAATGCTGAATTAGATTTCCACTCCTGCATTTGAATGTTAAATGCCATTTACCCAGGTACACTCTAACTCTATAATACGTATGACTGTTATGTTATTCTGCACTAGCAAACTTGTTGCCAAAAGGCTTTTATGTTACAGATACTGCTATCCCTTTGTGATATGTTGCTAGCATAGATCATTTTATGCACTTGGCTGTTAATAGATTCAAACATCAGTACTTGCTGGCACGTTCTTTACTTCCTGCTGCATAGTGCGTAAGGTTGTTTGCATTTTTTAAGGCAACACTTACACCAAGGAACTTAAAAGGAAAAAAGCAAAATAAATTTTTGAAGCCTAGAATTTGACAGCAGATAAGGATTTCCTTTTCCTCTAAACTTCCTGTTCTCCTACTCTGCCAGCCTGATAACCTAAAGATACTACTAAACCAATAGCTAATGTTTCCTACCCCCACACTAATTGTCTTTTCGCTGTGTCAGGCATGCTTGAATGCATCAGAAATTTTTACTTGAGCATATTTACTGATACTGGTGGACTGTAGAAGTCTGAGTAGACTTTTATGATGGAAATGTTCTGAATTGGACAGTTTTGTCATTATTGGTACATGCATTTTGAACATTTTTCCAGTAAGCAATGAAACAAACAAATTTAAAATGCGCTCTAAGTCTAACAAGTGTGCTCGCTGTATTACACAAGGAAATAAGGAATATAATTTAATAAACTCAGGAATGTGTATCAAAGAACACATGTATGTTTCTTGTCTCCTGTGCAAGGGGCCTATGATTTGAAAACAGCCCAAAGATAATCTTTATCCACCACTGGTCAGATGCATTTTCTTTGGATGTGGGTTTCAATGCTGTTTCAATGAATGTGTGTTTCAAGAGCAGAAAAGTTTTAATGCCAAGTCTATTAATTGCATGACTGTATTGCTTTTGTTTAGCAGATGTCTTAGTGTTTGTGCTATAAAATGTAAAATGTAAAATAAAATCCAAATAATCATTGTAGAAGTAAAGCACTGTGCACATTAGTGTTTATGGTAAATGGGGCAAAATAGCCAGGACACTGGAATGGCTGCAGGGGGACTCTGTGGTTATATTTTGGTGGTCTGTTCTTCAGTTTGCATTTGAATGTTGGTATCCCACAATTCCACTTTAGTGGGTGAGGTTATGTAATTGTGTATGCAAATTAGATGTTAATCAGCATACAGATTTGTACCTATTTTTCATGGGCCTTGTCCAGATTTTTGATGTTTCCAGGTTGAGAGGTATGCCCTGCAGGGCTTTAATGTGCTACTGTGGGTGGCAGTGACTGCGGTAGGAGAAACCAGTTTTGCTGGACATTGCAGGCCTCCATTATTCCTATGCTGTATTGACATGCATGTAGTTGTCATGCCACACACCGGGCTGTGGGCCAGGACTGTGGGTTTCTAGATATGGCAGATGCTAGAACTGTAACAGATGGAGCTACCAAGTCATTCATATGACAGGTGTATTTGTAAGACATATGTGCATGCATACAGTGTGGATTAGAGTAGACATGTGTGTTCTTATGGGTATGATGTGTGACACTGAGATGTCTGTCATGCTTTTGTAACCCCAATCTGCACTGCCTTGCCAGTATGTGTGCACACACAGTAGGCTTTATGTGGACCCTGCCATGAATAGGGGCACAACTGTGGATATTCAGCAACAGTCTGTGCAGTTGTCAGCTCTACCAGATATTGTAGGCCTCCTGTACATCCAGTTACATTTATTTGTCTGTGTACTGGTTCTGTGTCTGTGTTAGAGGCCCAAGTACACTGTAATTTGGGCCAGTATATTATAGGAGTAGTGTGTGACTGGCAATCAGGATATGTTTGTAAAAACAGTTGCTGTACTCTAAAAGTCATTTGGCTTACTGGTATTTTGCTCTGACTGTAGTTCAGATAGGTTGGGGTTCAAAACATGTCACTGATATATTTTTTTCACTAAAGTTACACCCAGTAATGCATGATATATTTATAAATGCATCAGTAATTCCCCAAAGCTGATTTGGTATAGTGTTGTGTTGCTATGACTCTGGTTCAGAAGGTCCTGTCTATTTTCCCTAATGTTATATGACTGTAATGCATGATATGTTCAGAAAAGCATTACTAATTTCCACAGCTAATTTGGTGTAGTGGTGTGTTGCTCTGATTCTAGTGCACAGGGTCCTGCATTTAAGACCTGCCAGTGATGACTTGTTTTCCCTAATGTTAAATGACTGTAATGCATGACATATTTACAAAAGCATTAGTAATTCTCACAAGAGATTTGGTGTAGTGGTACATTGCTATGACTCTAATGCACAATTTTCTGGTTTCAAGACAAGAGTGCATAGTGTATATAGCTATCCTGCTGTCATTTGTAGGCATGGGGCTGGGCTCTAGAACATTTGTACACAGTTTATTAGTATACCCTTCATACAGCTAATACAGTCATTTCTTTATCTGTGAGCCCTGTGGAGAAAATATCTGTTAACACTACCTGACAATTTCTACAAATACTCAGGATTACTTGTGTGTCACTATGAACACATCTTCGTACCAGTCCCTGGTTCCAAACCGTGGTCTGTGTGTGCAAAATTTAACAACAGATATATGTATTTCTCATTACACTGAGCTACTGGAGCACTGCTGTCTGCTGCTTGACTGATTTCTGCCTGCAACTCACTTGGTCACATATGTCTGACCTTGTAATATAAGTGGAGTGTCACAGTGTCATGTGTGATAGATAGTTAGTGAACTGTGTATTAATAATTTGCATGCAGATGTACACATTTAACCTCTAGTGTATGTGATTGTGTGTGATCTTTAGAGACCATAGCAGGCTGCTGGGTTCCATAACTAACCATACACATTTGCATATCATATATTTGCAGTCCCATCTGTTACAGTCTCGTCCTAGTCGGCTTGCCTGGCCCTCCATGTTACAAGCCCTCTCCTCTGCAGCTGTGGGGAGAAAACAGACCATTATGCATACCTGTCTATCAGATATTCATACTATAATTTGATATATCACCAGTAGATATGCTTACAAACTTCTGGGGCATTCTGGGCCTGAGCATCTTGGATCCATTGGGCCAAGAGCATTGCTTTCCTTTGTCTCAGGTCATCAATGATTATAGACCTGCTCACCAGTTCGGGGGATGCCAGTGGCATTGGTGAGCTCACATGCCAGATGGTCCCAGGCAACAGACTTGTATTCTGAGCCCTGGTATTGGCCCTGCAGCAGTCTATCATCATGGGTCTTCACAAGGACTCCAGCCATGACCCTGGACTCAAGGATGCCGCAGTGCTGCACCCAAAAGATCTCTCATTTTCCTGCACCTGCCACACTTCCTACAGGGAACAAACTCTAACAGGTTCATAGGATCATAGGATCATAGGAACTTGCTAGATTATTGGCCCTGAGGGCCTTATAAGCCTAGCCAAGAGTTTAACTCATGTATAGACAAATCAGCACCCAATGACCCTGTCCAGCAGGGACACAGATGGAATTTCAGGGATCTATTTTCTATTTCCCATCCATTTATCTAGGTTGCACTTAAAAAAGGGTAAAGAGGTACTCTGCTTGACATGGAGAGGGAGTCTATTCCATAGATGAGGGAGTCTCTGGGACACAAATTTGTCCCACCAATAAGGCCTATTGATGTCACAGACTAGGTTGAGGCTGCATGTGTGGGTTACTTGAGTGGAACTTGACTTGTGGATATGCAGCAGTCCCATCAAGGTGGGGTCTGAGATCGCCTTGTATGCCAGACAGAGGTCACCTCTGAGGAGTCATATGAAACAGATTGGAAGGATAGGGCTTTTAGGCTATCTGTATATGGCAGATTTTTGGAGCCCTGGATTGCCCTGGTGAGGAACTCTGTGGTCTCTCCAGCTACTGCATGCGCTTTGTGAGGTACATGCTGAATGGGGCATTGTACTCAATAATGGGCCTTATAAGGGAAGAATACAGGGATGTTATGTCCTCCTTGTCCCTGGATGAGATACCCTTACTTATGAGGTGGGCCATGTCGAAAGCTTTACATACAATGGAAGCAACATGGTGGCCAAAAGTCAGGTTGCTATAAATCTGGGTGCCCAAATCCATCACAACTGATTGCATGCTTAGGACGTTGTTATTAATGTGATAATTTGTGGGGACATCACTCTCCCCAAAGGGGATGATGATGCATTTTTTGTATTAAGCTTGAGGCTAAGTTTCTGGCACCAGTCATTTGTTTGGGAGAGACCCTCTTTGAGGATATCCACATCACTAGGGGACTTGATGACAGCTCCCAGCTTGCAGTCATCTGCAAACTTGGTCAGCCATAGCCCACTGATTTTGGCCTGCACCTCAGAAACTTATATCCAAAATAACAGAGGCCCCAAGACTGAACCCTGGGGTATGTCACTTGATACGGGTCTCCTGCTTGAGGTGGCTTCCCCTATTTTGACTAGGTGGGTTCTATCAGTGAGCCAGTTAGCTATCCATCTGGTTACATACAGATTGATGCCTACTTAAGAGAGTTTATGTATTATGCCTGAGTAGGAAAAGTGTCGAAGGCTTTGCCCAGGTCAAGGTAGGCGGCATGCACTGTCTTCCCCTCATCCATGACTTTGGTGACTGTCTCAATAAAGTCAACCAATTTTAACATCATGACCTCCCCTTGACCAAGTCAAACTATGTGGGATCTAGAGTTTGGAGGTTGCCAATGGCCTTGTTAAAGAGGTCCATGATAATCCGTTCCATGGTCTTGCAGATCAGACTAGTTAGGCTGATGGGACTATAATTTCCTGGATCTGTGGATTCTCCAACTTTGTATAAAGGGATGACAGTGGTGTCCTACACTCACCTGGGATAAAGCTAGTACTCAGGCTTTGGTTGAATAGGGCACCTAATGGTGCTGCAAGTTCCTGCCTGAGTTCATGTAAGATGCAGCCTGGGATGTTATCAGGTCCCATGGAGGCTGTATTTTTTGCCTTTGAGAGAGCAGTGATTACCTGATCCCTAAATATAAGGGGAAGGGGGCAGGCAATGGCAATGTCCTGATTTACTGAAGTGGGTACAGAGGGGTGAAATCTTTCCTGAATATGTCAGCCAGCAAGTTTGCTATATCTACGGCATTTGTATATGTTGTGTCCTTGACCACCAATTCTGAACTGGTCTGGGTGCTACCTTTCAGATTATGGATATATGTGAAGAAAACTTTATGACTGTCTCTAGTAGATGTAGCCAACCTGGACTCGAACTTTGCTTTTGAGGATTTCACTAATGCTCTTATTTGTTGGTTTAGGCTAAGGAAAGATTGCTTCCAATTGGGCACCTGCTCCTTCTTGGTCCTGGACACCAATTTTTTTTTCTTTTGTTATAGAGTTTATTTATTGCAGATGTCCACCAGGCAGGTTTACTCTTCCTTGCAGAGGATGATTTAGTCCTGTCGGGTATTCCTGATTCCATGCATCTATATAAATGTTCATATAGTAATTTGGTATAGTTTTGGATACTGGTGCCAGTTCCTAGAGAGGGGGATGGGCTGTTAAGCTGTTTATACCATCCCTCAGAAGGCTGTAATCAGCTTTGGAAAAGTTTTTTTTGTTTGACCCTAACTATGGGGGTGGGGTCATGGGTGATGGTGACTTCAAACATGACCGCTTTCTGGTCTGATCTTATAAGGGAGGATGATACTGCAGGGATGCTCCAGTGGTTACTCATGTTGGTTAATACCAAGTCAGAGATATTATCACCTCTTGTGGGAGTATGGACTAGCTGTTTCAAAGCATTTGCACTGACAAAATCAAGGAATCTCTGGGAATTTGTGTTCTGGCATGACTAGTTCTTCCAGTCTATGTTTGGGTAGTTAAAGTCACCCAGGATCAGGGTAAAGGGTTGAATCTTGATAGATTCGAAGAGGTCTGGATAGGCAGCTCAGGCACCTTGGGTCAGATTTGGGGACTGGTAGCTAGCTATGATTTGTATATGGGTCTTCTCAATGGTTAACTGCACCTGGAGTTTCTCCTGTGCATCATACAGTTTTACCAGCCTGGAGGTGTATATGTTTTTAATATATATTGAAACTCCACCTCCTTTGGCTTTGTTACTCACAGTTTGATGTCTGAATGTATGATAAGATGAGTAGCCAAGTATGACTGGGGTGCTCTCAGCAGCCTTGAACCAGTTTTTTTTGACTGCACAGATGTCAGCATTTTCCATGGTTAATAATACTTGCAATGAGTGCAGTTTCATGTTTAGACTCCAAACATTTAGCAGCATGACATTTAATTTATCTTTTGATGACATTTTTTTGTTGGTAGTTTTAACCTCATCACTTTTCTACTAGTATTCCCACCTGTGTGATTTAATTAAGGCCACATTCCCACCCGTTGCCATCATTGGACCATTTTGAAAAATGTTTTGCAAAGGTGAGCAGTGCGCAAACCTGCTAAGGTGAGTTGAGCAGTGCTTAAGGTGGCAAATGCTGAGCAATGCTCACGCCAGCTAAGCAGATCTGAGCACTGCTAAGTATTGCTCAGACAGGTTCTGTTTAGGCATTCCTTAGCTTGGCTTAGCAGTGCTTAGCAAAACTGAGCCAAGGGCAAATAAATGCTTTCATTTAAATAAGAAATCAGAATTGTATATTAATTATTCATTACTGATACATCATTATTAAGTGTATATATTCTACTTAAGCATGTCAGTGTGATATATTAAGATTTATCCATGGTTGGTGTAGTTTAATCACAAGGGTAAAGCCCGAGTGATTAAAAAAGCCAACTGTGAGTAAATCTTAATATACCACAACCACTGGGTCAGTTATTGCCATTATATAATCAGATTATTTAAGAAAAAATATTTACTTTTCTTAAATGTTTTTGTATAATTGTATAATGGCATTGTGCTGTCCTTCCATATTTTTCCTGTATCCTGAGGCTTTTTCTGTTATACTGCACATGCATATGGGACTTGGAGTCCCATGCATACCCAGTACATCAGTGCTTTGCAAATGAAGCAACAGAGAAAAGAAGGTCTCCATTGCTCCATTTTTGTTTTCTATTTTTTTTTTACATATATAAAAAAAATTTGGACAGTTTAGGGGTAGGAGAGAGACAGAATGGAGGAAATACAAGGAAAATCAGGTATGTGTCTAGTTCTGAATAGTATTTTCTCCGTCCTGTCTCTCTGCTATGTCCAGAGTCCAGATTACAGATTTTTTTTTTTGCTAAAAAATAAATAAATAAATAACAGTATATAACAATGAAAAAAGTCGGGGCAACTGGACCTTTTACCATTGGTATATGCTAGGATTTGCAACAGGCACGCTGATTGGGCTGAACAATCAGCATGCTCATTTTGGAATATCAATGACCAGTCATTGTATAATTTATATGACCTCTCCCTATGTGCTTTCATTACATTACTTTGGGGTGTGACTGTACTGTATGGAATACTTGTGTTTAAATGGGAGTTTTCACCTCATATCTCTGGGAATTTGGACTAAGGGCCTGTCTTGATATTCAAACCATGCACTTACAACATAGAAAGCAGTGACGCTAACCACTCGGCTAACTCAGTCATGCAAACTTCAGCTATACATTTCTATATAGCTTCTTGATAAGTTTAAGCACTGCTGAGCAAGAACCCGCCCCATGCAAACCCGCTCAGCTATGCTTAAACTTTAAAGAAATAAAAGAAGAAAAAATGTATACATTAATTTAAAATTAAACTGTTAGCCTTCACATTATTAAATACATGCTGGGGACACTTTCTTTCTTGTTTTAGTGCCATAAAGCACATTTACAGTGCAGGGGGGTGTGTTACAGATACTGTGACAGACCCTCTACATGACATGACTTCACATTCCTAATCCTCTCAGCTGTACAGATTTTCACATGATGTCCAGATTTGTAACTCATATTCTTGGTCCGTTTGTCATGGGATTGTGTTTCCCTGGCAGATCACTGTCAAATCATTAAAGACTGCAGTTAGAAAATATTGACAGACATTTGGCTTTCACATGTCATACTCTTCAGAAAATCCATGCTAATGCAAGAACTGTCATTCTATCCACTTTCTAAGTTTGTAAGGCAATATTTAATAACTGCCCCTATTTTGGGGCTTTTGTGCCACTTTTTATATTGGCTTTCTCTACATTTCTTGCTCTAAGAAGTTGTGTGGTATGAAGTGTCCGAGGACACTTTCACAATGTAGAGGGTGTATGACAGTACCTGTAACACACCCCATGCATTACATTCAGTTGCCATTGAGAATTTCATTCTCCGCAGACATTGTTTTGTATTATAAAGTGCCGTGTGGCACTTTGTCAGTGCAGCGGGCATGTTACAGATCTGTGAGCACTACTGCAACACCCACCCTGCACTGATTCAGTATCCATGTACACAGCTCCGTCTCAGTAGTTCACCTTCATTAATATGCAAGGATCACTGCCGAGAGGGTGATGCGGACACAGACACCATTCACTCCATGTAGAAATAACACTATTCCTACATGGAATTTATTGAATCTGGGACTAGATCTACAGAATTCCAAATATAATGATGTCTTATAGGTACAGTTCTATCCAAATGATTTAAATCAACTATAGGGCCTTCATATACATAGGAACACCTAGTATAAGTTCCACATTTATACATGCCTAATGCTTTATTGGTAAATGGCAAACTAACATTCATGTTATCAATCTGTAATAAACTTTTAAAATGGTTCCCTTTCTTATATATAAACCTGGGTCATTCTCCTAACACAGATGTTAATTTTGAGTCTGTTATAAAATATAGCAATCACTCTGAATGCAATTATTTACACTAGCACTATCTGTAGTCATTTCCAAAATAAAACAATTAACAGTTTTATTAGTATTCTTTACTCTTATATCCAACAGTCCATGTGTTAAAATTGGGGAAAATCAGGAGTTTTAGATAAAATCACTTTCTCTCCGACCTATTTTAAACAATTCTAAATTATGACTTCTTTCTACAAGTAATCAACCTATAAAATCAGTTTCCAATTTAAATTTATTATCATTTGAGGTTACTCTAGAAGATCTTACCATGTGCCCTCTGGGAACATTAGCTTTCATAAAATAAAGGTAGTTGCTACTATAGTGTACATAACTGTTTGCAGAATAATTTTTCTATGTACTTTATAAATAAATGTACTCAAATCTGTTGACATTATAACTTATATATCTAAAATTTGTATATTACCCGCAAAAAGAACTTGTAGTAATAGTATTTAATTCAGCCACAAAAATCTCCTTTTCATCTCCTTTCCATATAAAAAACAAATAATCCACAGATCTTTTATATATGTTTACTTTTATGTTCTAACAATTTTTAATCAAACAGTTTTCCACCAACCTAAAACCAAATTAGGAAAAGAATGTGCTAGAGGAGAGCCCATAGCAACCCCCACAACTGTTTATAATATTTACAATTAAAAAATGAAATAGTTGTTATCCAGTACTAGTTCTGGGAAAAGCATGGATTTTGTTCCTTTGGCTTTTGCAAGATTAAGGCACTGGTGCTCACTTTTAGCGGATAGGTTAAGGAAACAGCAAATGTTGTTTGAGGTGGCTTTTTGAACCATAAGGTTCTTTTGTGAAGAAGAAGAAATGAGAGACCATGTTCAAAATGAGGAAGGAGAACTCTCTTCCATTCTGCTGACCTTAACTGCTAAAATGTGGAAGCAAGACATTTTCTTGTATAAGAAGAATATTTATTAACATTGCCTTTAGTAACTTGAGTGTGAAATTGGATATTGACAGAAGACTGTAGCAAAATTCCAGTGTATCAGTACTATTTCCAGCAGAAGTTGTAGAATTCTGAGACTCTGTAAAGTATCAGAGCATTGTCTTTTGCTTGACATTTTGTATTATGTTGTGCCTATTTAGCCAAGTTACTTAGGCAGGTAACATCAAGTTTAAGTTCCTGTTTTATGACAGCATGTGTAAGACCAGATCTGTACTGTACAGTAGAACTGGGAGAGGGCAGGTGTCCCAAGGATGGTTACTGACAAAAAGGGAGAAAATAGGAAGTATTGAGCATTGTGAGTCATCATTGGAGATTTAAGCTAGATGAGAAGATGTGGATTTGCACGTTGGGGTGTCAGCAGGACAGGCATTTTTAAACCATAGGGCCACATGACAGCTGATGCTGGCAGTGGTTAGAGTGTGTAGTATAAGAGAGAGTAACTGAGAGTATCCAAGGTTTTAGTAACATCAGCTAAGACTGCATCAGTCAGTATTCCTTTATCTCTAGTGTGGATGCTGTCAAGTAAATATGGTGGCCATTGAATTTCTCCCAGACCAAAATCTATGCTTTTGGTAGCTAAGTATTCCTTATGTTTTTTATGCAGCTAGCTAATTTGGTTCAGATTATTTTTTTCTAATATGTTTTTCTTAGGAGTGGCCAGGATTGAGATAGGCCTAATAGAAATAGTACAGGTAGTTTTTGTTGTTGTTTTGGGATTTGTCCGACTCTGGCAAGTTTTCATACCAAAAGCATTGTTTTTCTGTTGAGCCATACGTTGTTTACCTGTTTTAACATGGATAGCATGTGTAATTTTGCTGAATAAATGAACCAGGGATAGACGTCTGTTCCTGGGGATGCATTTACAGGGATATTGTCAGTATTCACACCTGCAAGACCCAAGTGAAATCAACTTCCTCCAGCACCTTCACTCTACAGTTTGAGTACTGAGCATATAGTATCTCTGAAGATTCCTGATGCAAAAGAAAGACTACATTACTGCCAAAGGAACTTCTCCAGCTGAATTTCGCTCCATTTGAAAAACACAAAAGTAGAAATATCTTCAGTTAAAACCAGTTTTACTGACCACATAGCAAATCTAAAGATTCCTGTTGCAAAAGTAAGACAATCTCACAGCCAAGAAAACTTCTTCAGCTGAATTTCAGTCCAGTTGTAAAAGTACAAAAGGAGAAATACCTTCAGTTTAAAATGTAATGCATTTTCCAAGAATCAAATTAAACTGCTGAAATACCTTGTTTTCCCTCACTTCTGCATCAGTGTGTTCTGTACTGCAGTGTTGAATCTTTTGTAAGGGCTACCCCCACCCCCACCCCCAACCCCACCCACAGGCCTTATGCTGCTTTAGTTGAATCTAAATTAACATGTTGGCATATTTTATTTTAACAGGGCAAAAGTTCCCTGAAAGTAGGTAACGTTAAGTTTTACCCATCTAAAAAGTTAAGTTGTAGTGGAGAGTCACTATTTTTAAAACAGCAAGATAGATTGAAAGGGGGTGGTCACTTTTGTATTCTGGTACTATGGAATAAAGCACACAACAATCAGATTAAATTCTGTGACTTACCTCAAGAGTTTAAAAACCTTGTCTCCATATCTGTAAACATTCTACCTCATTGCTTGTTTTTGGTAGAAAACCATTTGTGTGAAGAGTAGCTGCATTCCATTGAAGTAACTGATTGCTTGAGCCTGCTTTGTTCACCCTCATTACACTCAGGCTCACTCCATTCTACTACCCTACCCCAAATTCTCACCCACTCCCACATCATCTACACTTATCCTACCTTGATCTCCACTCAGCACATTTCCTCCAGTTATGAAACTGCCTACAATCTATATTTTTGCTCCTTCTTCACACAGCCACTACTTCTTACCTTTCTACTCTGTGGATTTAATCTACATTGTAACATGACAGTTCCTCCTGCTTCATCCAACCCACAACAAGTCAAACCTATCCAGACCTCTATCTGTTTACATTATAACTAACTGAACACTTGCATCATGATCAGCATGCTATTCAAAGTACTACAGTTTACTTCCTCCTCTCTCTAGCACACATAACCAGCTATCAAACACCTCTCACCATCAGTCTAATGCCCAGTGCTCAGTCCATTTCTCTTAATGGCAATTAGTCCCATATTTCATTCTGTACAGCCCACCACCTTTACAACTTACCTCTAATCCAATGTTTCAAACAAACATATATAAAACAACTAACCCATCCCACAAACTATTCACAAAGAACAAATGTAAAACCAAGTGGCACTGGCATTGCATATCCCAGTTATTCCTATTCCCTCTGCAACTATGCTGTAACATTCACACCAGCCTAGATCCAATCACTTTGCTTCTCCCATAATGGCCCACACAGTCATTAATAATGTAACATTTTACTCCTGTAACTCAGGTAAAACAAGTCTAAAATTTATAAACATTAACCTTAGAAGCATCTGTAATAAAGTAACTGAACTGCATGCTTTCATATATCATTACACCCATTACATCCTTGGTATCACAGGAATGTGGCTAAAACCAAAAATCAAACACACTGAAATCATCCCACCAGGATATAACAAAATTTGAGCAGATTGCACATCCAAAAAAATCAGGTGGTGTATCTGTTTTATATACAAAGCAGCTGGACATATCCCTTTATCAGAAAAATGTAGAGATTTGTAATGCCTTACACAAGCTTTACTCTTATAGGAGCACATGTATCATTGTCTTATATATTCCTCCTGGCAATAAAATGAGCACAGCAGAGGGCGTACTTTCCTCAGCACCAAGCAATATATCCCAATAAACAAATAATCCTTGGGGACTTTAACACAGAATGGTCCCAAATTGTATCTGATATCCTCACTACCAGACTTAATCTGTATGGTTTCTCTCAACTCATAAATACAACACGATATAACAAGCCTTCCTCTAAGGCCTGTACTCTAGATTGGATTGCCTCAACTAAACGCAGTAATATCTATAACTGTGGCACAGTACCTGATAACCTACTTGACCACCTACCTAGTTTTGCTAACAGACTTGTATGCAGTCCAGTACAACATCACACATGCAAGAATGTTCAGAACCTATCCAGTTTAATGTAGACAGTTTCCTCTCTACACTCAAGTAATACAATTGGAATATTTTAAATGATCTTTCTCTAGATGAATCCTTCCTCGAATTTAACAAAAGATTTATCAATATACTGAAAGAACATGCTCCCTTTAGGAGAAGAAGAGTTGAACTTAATCCAGCAACATTGCTATCTAAAATCAGTAGGCACCTAATGCTGCTTAGAAACAAAGCCTGGAGAGCACGGCACACTAACAAATCCCAGGAAAAGCTTCTACACTACAGATAGATAAGAAATAAAACCAAACCCAGTAGCTTGGTAAAAACACTCCACTACTTTAACTTACAGCAGGTGCACTAAAATAATCCTAAAAATTCTGGTCATTGGTCCAAATCTGTTAAACCCAGGTTAAAGTCAACAATTCAAAGAACAGAGTTTAGCAACAGTCACTAATTTTAATAAATATTTCCTTCAAGTTGTAGCCTCACTTATCAAAGACAACCTCACCATATAACAAGCCAACCTCCACCCACAAAACCCCATGGAAGCCCACTTCTCACTCACATCTGCCCTTTCCTCTACCATAAAAATATTGCCAAATACTAAAAACTAAAAACTACAAATTCTGCTGCAAAGAACATTCCTCATGAATTTCTAAAAAAATGCAGCTGAAGCTCTGTCATATCCAATATTTATACTAATAAATAAATGCATTCTAGAATCTCATGTCACAGCCATTTGGAAGAAGGTTTCAAATATTTCCTATTCATAAAGGAGGCCCCTCTGCTGACTACCCCAATTTCAGACCAGTTGCCATTCTGTCACCATTGTCTTTATGGACATTAGAAAAGTGTATCCATTCCCAGTCACTGCAATACGTAACCATAAACAATCTTCTTTCTATCATACAACATGGTTTTCATCCCAAACATAGTACCATTACTGCCATACCTGCTGATCCCATTAATAAAAACAGAACTACTGGAAAATTAGTATTGTCCTTGTTTCTAGACCTGCCCAAAGCATCCAACACCTTCTCTCACCATAAACTGTTAGTAAAACTCTTCTCATTGGGTCTCTTCCCCTCCTCCCGCTCCTGGATTAACAGCTACATAACAGATAGATTCCAAGCAGTCATATGGCAGTTAGAATACTCATTATTTCTACCCATTACTATAGGGGTGCTACAATGTTCCATATTAGCACCCCCTCCTGTTTAATATATTTGTAAATGACCTATACACTGCTTCCAAGCATGCCATTCTTGTAAATCTGCAGATGACTTTACATTCATCTGCACAACCTCTAACCTACAGAAACTTCAAGAAATTATTCAAGAATTCTTTACATCCATAGAATCCTGGCTAGACAACTATTACTTAGCCCTCCAAAAACAAAATTACTACTTTTCACCCTTAGAATATTTCCTAAAGCAAAACCCTTACCCAAATCACTTCATTAAATGACAACCTGATTGAATGGGTCCCTAATATTAAAGTCTTAGGAGTTACTACTGATGAAAACATGAAATTTGATCTACACTTCAAAAACACCAAAAGCTCAGCCTTTTGTTTAGAAGTAAACTTTAGCTAACAGAAAGAACTAGAGATACCACAGCTAAAGATTACCTCATACTTACCTTACTGTATGCTTTCCCACTCTTTACTAACCTACAAACTTCCACACAAAGTTAGAAAAATGCTACAGTAAAATAGTTCACTTTGCTGCAAATTGCACCTTTAGAACCCATCACTGCTCTGCCATTAAACACGTAAATTAGATGAACTCCCACATCACCTCCACTAAAGTCAGGTACTACTTTTTCATAATCTAATTTACTAACCTAATAAGTATCTGTCACAAAAAGGCTTGCTTCAACACTGCCACCCTACCTAAGCTCTTTGCTCTAAAGACAAAGTCCTCCTCTCTGTCACTAAAGCCTAAAATGCATTGGGAGCCTCCTTATACTCAAACTCTGTAGCTATCCTCTGGAACACCCTCCCACATGCTCTTAGACTACTTTGAAAACCAACAGGCTTTCAAAACACATCTAAGAAAACACCTCTCAACATCCTGTCTCTGTAGCTGTATGTCTCTAGGACAAGTATAACATCTCTGCTTTTTTCCTCCTCTTGTACTATATCTCTGTTCTCCTCAAATCTGTTACCGACTATCACTTGGTCATCACCCACCCCAATTTCTACTTATGCCTCTCTTAACTCTCTGTGAACATTTATTTTATTTATACCGTAAAATTAAATCAGTCTTTTGCTTTCCACCCTTTGCAAATAACTCAGTACTCTGTATTGTGGCATCTATCCTACTGCATAATTATTTCTCTATCTTATCTATTTTGACACTGTAAAATCTAATTTAATTGTATTATTTCTTATGTTATTGATGTTACATAACTTAAAATATTTTTGATTGCACTGCATGTACTGGAGATTTTCTCCCTGGGCCTCTGCTGAAAAGGAGTCGTTGTGCCCACCCAGACCTTCTTGGTCAACAAATATAAACTATATAATAATAAATGAATTATCTTCTATTTCTTTGTTTTGATTATTTTAAAGTAGAATTGGTGGATATCTGAGTTAGGGGGACAGTTTGAATCTGAGGTAGGGATAGAGCAGTTAGAAGTGGAAGATGTGAATTTTCTTAGGAAGTTAGAGAGTATGAGTTGTTTTGAAGATGTTTTGATGGAGTCTATATGAAAGAGGTCTACTTGGAGGTTCCAACATGTTATTATGTTTACTAGGTTCAAAAATCTCCCATAAATGTAGTTTAAGGCATTTGGAGAACTTGTGAGTTAGCTTTTTGTTAACTTCTTAACTTTTTTCAGGTCTTCCTAGCACCATTTTTAAGATTATAGAGTCATTTGAGTTTCTATGTTAACTATTTGTTGTGATTTTATTTTATTATTTTATTTTATTTATTTATCCTTTGTTTACCTAGTTAGCCTCTTTTCAGGGCAGACACAAGGTAGTATTTATACTACTTGGGGAAATGTGACCAGGGCATCAGGGAACATCCCTAGTCTTTGTAGTAAGGGGAGGAGTTTGTGTGTTATACATCCTCACTTCTGCTGATTCAGGTTTTGTTGAAACTTGATTAGAAGTTGCTGAAAAATGTAGTTGAAATACTAGAATTGCTACCATCATTTTTTTCTGATGATGTGGGTGCAGAAAAAAACAGTAACACTGGAGGAAAAGGAGATTGTAGCTGAAACAGATTTGGATTCACAAGCAAACTTTCAGAGGAGATTGTTTGAGGGAGATACAGTTACCTCTGAAAAATGCATAATTGCAATCTTCCAATTGGCGGGGTTGGGGGATGATTATTTGGAAGACATGGTAAACAAAAGTGAGCCAGAAAATGGAGCAGCAATTTCATGGCATGATATCATGGAAAAAATAGAAGTATAGGGGGAAGAAGAGACTGTGCCAGAGAAAGTTCCTTAGACAAAAATGTATAATACAAACTGCTGGAGAAGGAACAAGAAAGAAGAAATAAAAGAAACAAAAAAGAAGTATACAGTACATGTGAGCAGTAAAAAAACCTATGGGTTTGAAAGCAAAAGAGGTAACAACATTTATTTTAATTAATAAAGAGACTTTTTGTGACCTGATAATTGAGACTGGGCAGGCCATTGTTTGGGTGCATATGAATAAAAGAAAAATATTTATCCATGGTCAGAATATGTGGTGCAAGCTCTTTACAGACAAACAAACAAAAAGAATAATGATCCATTTCAGAACTGAAGCTGAAGCAACAGAACTGACAGAACATTTGTTAACTATATGTAAAAAAATAATGGACACTACAAAAATATATGATGAAAGAGGACTATGGACTGGGGGATGGTAATGTGGAGTAATATTGAAAATGGGAAATGATAACGTTATGCACGTACCTGGTATTATTGATGTTCATGGTAACAGGGGTTTTGTGAAATACAGGAGTCAACCAAAGACTTGTTATTTTTGTGGAAAAAAAGAAACATTTAATCAATGAATGTGATAAGAAAAGATGTTATTTATGTGGTAAAAATGGGCATAATGCAAAAAATGTGATTTAAACTGCAAAAAATGTGGCAATACTGGCCATTCATGGCTAGAATGTAAAATGAATGTGCAAGAAAATGAAAATGAAGTTACACAGGATAAAGAGATAGAAGAATGTGTTATACAAGAAAATGTACAGAAAGATTTGACTGATAAACAGGTTGTACATGAAGTTGAAGAAAGTAACAAGGAAAAAGAAACAGAGGAGATAAGTGAGGAAGAAGCTGACTGGTGTACAGTAAGAAATAAAAATAATTTAACAGGGAAAAGAGTTAAAAAAAGGAAAAAACATTCAAAAATATAATGCTTAAAGAAAACAAGAAAGGAAATGGATATATACTTTATTACACTAAATGTTCTTAAAAGCTGAAAATAGCTTTAAATGTGAACAGTATGAAAAATCTTAAGAGGAGAATAGGTATATTACAATGGTGTGCTGCAGTAGATGTACATATTATTGTTTTAGAAGATATCAGATTATTAACAGAAGAAGAAAGAACACAAACTGAAAAACTTTGGAATGTTGTGGTAGTTTGAAACATGGTGAAGACATGTGCTCAGGCACATGTATATTATGTCAAAAATCAATAAAAATATTAGATGTAACCATAATGGAATTAGGACTAATTATGGTGATAGACTTGAGATGGAAAAAGTATGTGTATAGAATTATAACTTTATATGCATATGTAACCAACAAAAAAAAAAAAAAAAAAGAAGAGAGAGATGATGTGTAAACATATTCTTTAATATGTTTGTGTAAATATGGACATTAAAGTGGTGGGTGATTTTAATTGTAATTTAAGAAAAATAAGAGCAATTGTGATGTTAAAATGGTTAAAGAAATTATGTAAAGTGGAAAGTTAAGTGTCTGAGAGAATAAACTCTGGACCTACAAAAGGAATAAAAATAGGACAGCAATTGATTGTTTTTAAATATGATAGTTTAAAAATTAAATTAAAAGGAATTAAGTATGCTGGATTTTTGGATCATGTAGCTATATGGGTTAAAGTACAAGAAAATGAAGCATTTATAAGAAAAGGAAAATGAATAAAGAAAATTAACAAAAAGGAATTAGATTTAGAAGAGAAAAAAAGAACTTATGGAATTATGGCAAAATCATATGAAAATGAAAGAGTATTATGAGAATTGGACTGTTTGGTGGCTTAATTTAAAAGAGACATATAAAAAGTGGTTTTAGAATGTATAACCAAGAAAAGCAAAAAAAGAGAGGTGTACAATGTTAAGTCAAGACACATTCAGAGATTTATTATAGAGGAAAAATTCCTTTTATTCACATAAACAAAAATATAGTTTACAAGGAAAGAAAGAAGAGGCAGTACCATATCTGAGTAAAAATAATAAAAGCAGGAAAAATAAGATAATTAAAGAATAAGAAAGGTAAGTAAATAAGACAACAAGAAGGACTATACAAAATAATTAAAGAATATGTATTGGAATTATTTGTTAAAAGAGAAAAAAAACATAGAACAAATTTATAAAGTTGAAAAATTAAATGAAATTATTATTAACATAAATTCTGCAACAGGGCTGGACAGAATTGAATATGGTATGTATAAAGAAATGAAGGATTGGCACAAATAATTTTTATAGATGTTATGAACAAATGGTTAGAAACTGGAATTAAAGAGAAAGAGATGTGTACAGGAGTTATACAATTTGTATTTAAAAAAGGAAATAAAGAGGAGATAAACAATTGGAGACTTATAACACTGAATAATATGGATTATAACATTTTCATGAGAATAATAACAAAAAGGTTACAATAAATGGATAGAATATATGACCAGAATGTATTCAGTAGACAAGGAAAAGAAAGTCAAGAGTTATTATGGATAATAAGAGAAATAACTGATGATATAAATGAAAATGCAGAAGTGAAGGTTATGATAGGGGATATAAGTAAAGCCTATGATAATATTCAATATAAATGATTATGGGGAATTTTGCAGGCATATAATGCAAACAAAAATATTGCAAGTAATACAATCAGTTTATGAAAGGAACTATGTGAAACTAAATGTAAATGGCTAGATTGTGGAAGAAATAAAAATAGAATGTGGAATAAAGCAGGGCTGCCTAGCTAGTAGTGTAATTTTCTCATTAGTTATGACTGTAATAGTGAAGGAAATTAATAAAATGTCAAGTAGTAGTGGATACAAAATGATGAAGGAAGTGCAATTGCCAATTCTGTATAATTATGTGGATGATATTGTACTGATTGTTAAAAATAAAGTATGGATGGAAGGAGTAAATAAAAAAATTAAGTGTACATTTAAAAAAAAGTGTTAAGTATAAATAAAGAGAAAAGTAAAGAATTTGATTTTGAAGGTATGATAGGAGGTATTGAGTTCAATGAAAAATATGTAGCCATATTAGGGATAATATTTGGAAGGAATGAATACAGACAACAGCAGTGAGATAATGTACTCAAAGAAGTAAAGTATAGGACTATTTTTTGTAATCATAAAGATTTTCATATAGAAAAAAGCATACACTTATTGAACACCATGGTAATAGGAAAAAATGCTTCTGTTGCTAACATCTATATGATTCCTATTAAGTATGAAAAGGAACTGATGATAATTATATTTTCTTTTGTATTGGGCTCTAGGCTGAATCCACTCAAGCGCCAGATTCTATATAAGAAAGAAGAGCAAGGAGACTTGGGTTTAATAAACTCAATTGTACATCCATCATCTTTAATTTTATATAAGGTATTAAAAGGAATTATGAAGGAAAAATAAAAACTTGATAGAAATGATACTAAATTACAAATACAAAGAACTGTGGGAAGGAATGGAAGTTAAAAAAAGAAGTAAAAGTATCGTGAATGAAGAAATGACAGAGTACCAAAACAAAAATGTGTTATGGAAAATAAAAAAAAAGAATATATGTGAAAAAATAGAAAGGAATGGTATTTAAATATTATGAAAGCATTTTCTTCTATTGATCCATGGAAAGATTTAGAAATAGATAAGAAAAAAAACATAATGATGAGATATGATAACTAAAAAAAAGATTAAAGAATGTAATGATTTATTATGGAGATTGTCTATAGAAAATTGCCTGTTAAAGCAAATCTGCCATACAAGAAAAAGCAAGATAGAATATATAAGAAATGTGGAGAGTTTGAGACTACTGAGCATGTATTTTTAAAATGTGAAAGAGTTAATTAGTGGAAAGAAATATGTAAACATAATAGGGTATATATGTAAATAATGTGTAATATATATATATATATATATATATATATATATATATATATACATAATACTCTTTGGAGCTGCGAGCTCCTACAGCAGCAAGAAAGAGGCTTAAGAAAAGCAGCAGCATGGAGGAGGAGGAGGAAAGAAAAGCTATGGAGAGATTCATGAATGTTACAAATGAGTAGCATTTAGATCTCTCCATGGAAAAGGAAGTAAGTGAGTCTGTTGAAGTGGTGCCGATAACAGAAACAACATCAGGAGGGCCTGAAGATGATGTTCTGTTAAAAATAATCCAACAGGATGATCCAGGTGACAGTTCTGCTGTTTCATGGGGTGAGATGGCAGATACATTTTCAGAAGTGCTGAGGATGGAAATGTGGGAAAGAAACCAGGTGTTATGGCAGCACAGAATGCAGCAGTTAAAACTTATGCAGCAGTGACAGAAAGTAAAAGAGGAAAGCAGCAACAAACTGAGAAAGTGAAGGTTTTGTGGCAGCAGATAACGCAGTAACTAAAACATATGCAGCAGTGACAGCAGGCAAAAAAAGGAGAGCAGCAATAAACTGCAAGTAAAACTGTTTTTCAAAAGAAGACAAGACCAACTGTGACAATATGAAAAAATGACACTGTAGTTGACAGACACTATGAATGGGACAATTTGGTAACTGTTCTAGGTGTTAAAGCTCAAGAAATTCAGTGTTTTCCAAAGACATGCATCTGGAGCATTTCTCCCCAGGCCTCCACTGAAAACAGGCTCTGTGGAACCTAGTCAGACTTTCCCGGTCAACAAAATGATAAACAAATAAATAAATAAATAAATAACTATACAAAGAGTTTTTTGTGACTTAACACTTGAAACAGATGGACTGATGACATTTCTGGAACTGTAACAAAAAGAACATTTATGTATGGAGCAATTTATTTTATTTATTTATTTTACATTTGTTAACCGGGATAGTCCAACTGGATACATGTCCATTTTTAGTGGAGGCCTGGGGAGAAAAGCTCCAAAGAGACAATGTACAAGAGATACAGACAATGATTCAATCCAATCCATATTTCAACTAGGTACAATAAGAGTATCTAGTTGAGAACATATATTAAGTGTTATGCCATAGACAGATACAATGATCAATAGATTTATAAACAACAGTAAATTATGCAAAACCTCATGCATTTGTTGTGGTGTACTAAGCTTATGCAGGTGAATCAAGACACTATGTATTAAGGCAAGAATTGCATTAGTATAAGAGTGGGACTGGAGTTAGTCTGGTGTGGAGCAGGAACATAGCCATTTGTTGTTTAGATGACTTTTGATATACTTTTTACATTTTGGTAGGGAAGATTCCAGGGTTATAGATGCAGGCAGGGAGTTCCAGATTTTGGACATATAAGAAGAGTAGAGGGAGTCACCAGCATGGTTGTGGGTTCTAGTAACTGTTAACAGTAACTTGTCTGTGGAGCGGAGTTGCCTAGGACAGGAATATTGCTTGATTATGTTACTTAACGAAGGTGTTATATACGGTTGGGTGAGCAGCTTGTGAGTGATGATCAGTTGATTATAGATTAGTAAATTTGACAGTTCAAGCTAGCCCAATTGTTTTAGTATATGACAGTGACGGGTTCTGAAGGAGCTGTTGTTAGCAAATTTGGCTATCTGATTGTAGCAGGTGGTCATTTTGCTGGTTTCTGTTTTGGATAGTTTGGTCAAGATTGGTGATGCATACAGTACTGTTGAGAGAAGGTGGGTGCGAGCAATTGTGGATCTAGTGTTATGGGTCAGGTAGGATTTGTGTTTGTAGAGACTACCTAGCTTTTTATGCATATTTTAATAGCCAGATTAATGTGTATATCAAATTTTAACTTGTTATCAATGGTAAAGCCTAGTAGTTTTATGTGGGATTTGGGTGAAATAAGGGTACCGTTTTTAGAGAGGATATTGAAGGTGGAGGTAGGAGTGGTAGTTTATGATGGATGAAATAGCAGGAGCTTGTTTTTTTTGGGGTTAAGAATGAGGCCGTTCTGAGTAAGCCAGTTTTCGACTGAGTGGAAATTATCCTGGGTTTTATTGTGTAGTTCTGCCAGGGTAGGGGCAGTGCATATAATAGTTGAATCATCTGCGTACTGGATAAGGCTAGAACTATTTGCAGCCAAGTGGAGATTATTTGTGAAAATTGAGAACAGCAAGGGGCCCAGTATAGATCCCTGTGGTACCCCAAGTGTGACAGGTAAGAGTGGAGACAGGTTATTGTGCCATGTACTGCTTGTTGCCTATTGCTGAGGTAGTTTTTGAACCAGGAGACTGATTGGTTGTCTAAGCCGAGATTTACAAGGGGGGAGATAAGTTTGTCATGGTTAACCATATCCAATGCTTTGAAAAGGTCTAAGAAAAGGGCTGAGGAAAGTTTACCATTGTTCCTCTTGTGGTTTATGGTATCTGTGAATGCTAACAGAGCTGTAGTTTTGCTATGACCTGGACGAAAACCGTGTTGTGTTTGAGATATGAGTTCTTGATTAATAAGGTGGGACATTAACTGATGGTGAATACATTTTTCTAATATTTTAGCCAGTGGGGATAGGATTATGATTGGTCTGTAGCTAGATATGTCATAGGAACTGCCCCCTTTGTGAAGAGGTATAATGTAGGCAGTTTTCCAAATCAGGGGTACGGTGGCTTCAGAGATTGATCTGTTTATTAGTATAGAGACTGGCATAGCTTTTTCAGCTGCTGCCAGTTTTAAGAATTCATTGGGGAGAGAATCTGCTCCTAGCGTTGTAGGTTTTACTTGGGAGAGTAGTTTTCTTATGTAGGAGGTTGGGGTGGGTTGTAGGTTAAAAGTGGGACTGTTGTTAGATGTAGGGTGGTCACTTGTTGTATTAGTAGTGAGATGCTTTTGTGCTAGGGCAAGTACGGTTTCAGTAAAGAATGTATTGAATGATTCAGCTATGTTTTCTTTTGTTAAACCTGATGTTGGGGGTGGGGTAATGGTTTTACCAGGGTGTAGCAACTTGTTTAAACCTGTCCAGAATTTCTTAGGATTATTCATGTATTGTTTTTGATGGGTAATAAAGTAATTTCTTTTATCTTGCATAACTAGTTTCTTGGTTAGATTTCTAATCTGTTGGTAGGCTTGCTGTGTACTAAGATTTTTGTTGGACCTCCAGGCCATCCAGGCTCTGTTCCTTTCTTCTATTTTTTGCCTAGTTTCCCTAGTTAACCATGGAACTGTGTTAGCTTTAACTCTGGTAGTTCTTATGGGAGCATGCCTATTCAGTATTTCTAAGAAGGTGGAGTTGAAGTGTTCGGTGGCTTCATTTAGGGGTAGGTAATGCAGTTCAGACCAATTGTATTGCTTTAGCTCTTGTATGAAGTTAGTCGGGTTAAAGTGTTTTTTGTTTCTGATTGTAGGTATTGGGGTTTGGGGGTGGTGGGAATTATATTTAAGTAAGAAGGTAGTTTGATGATCACTTAATGAGTCAGGAAGGGTGCCTGCCAAGTAGGAACAAGGCATTTTATTTAGTAAGATCCAGTCTAATAGGCTTTCTTTTTTACTATTTTTGACTATTCTAGTGGGCTGTTTGATTACTTGAGAGAAGGTAAACAGGTTGATATGGTTAGTGGGTGTTTGGGAGGAGCATGTGAGCTAGTCTATATTAAAGTCTCCTAATACAATGGTCTCTTGAGGCATGGATTGTGGTAGCCATTGAAGTAATGTTTCCATGGTAGGGATATTATTGCCTGGTGGGATATAACCTGTTACTAGGTTGATGTTTTTTCTGTTACATATTTTGAGCCTAGTTAAGAGGATTTCAGCCTTATCCAAAGGGGGTATGGGTATCTCAGTTTTAGTTATGGTTAAAGTATTTTTGTAAAGCAGGGCAATGCCGCTGCCCTTTTTCTTTAGTCTATCTTGCCTAAGGATACTGTACCCTGGTGGAAGGATCTCAGTATCTTTGGTAGATAGTTTTAGCCATGTTTCTGTTAAACTGACTATATCTGGGCAATATTGTGAGATTAGAGTATGTAGTTCGTGTATTTTATTGTTTATACTCCTAATGATATTTAGATTTAGGAGAAGTAGACTATTTAATGGCCTGATATTAATTTGGGTTAGATTGGGAAGCTGTTGTGCATTAGTCAGAGGATTTGTATCATAAGGTCCTGTGTTTGGGTGGATATCTCCAGCGTTTAGGAGTTGTTGTTGTTTTTTTTGCAATAATTTAACTAGTTTTAGTAGAATGGTTAGGTATTTTTGGGCTGTCGTTGATTTGGGGTAGGAGATGGTGGGTTTAAGATGGCTATAGCTTATGGCAGCAGTGTTGAATAAGGTGGGGTTTATTGTTAGGGAGTAAGTGGATAGGATGGGAGAGATCTTGGCAGTGGATTTATGGGTAAGGGGGAAGTTGTTTTCTACAGGGTAGTTGTACAGACTAAGAAGAGTAGTAGGGTCAATTGCAGGAGGAAAGTCTTCATGGTTAAAGAGGATTGTTAATTGTTTAGATTAGTTTTCTTTTAGTAATTTAAATGTTAAAAAATATTACTTTATAGTTTTGAACTGATGGACTAGAAAAAGACGTTGTTAAAAAAAATGTATGCAGGGTCTGTGTGAAACTGTTGAAGTGAAAAGGAGACTGAGGGGGAGGGTGAACTAGGTGAAGAAGAGACAATAGAACAAGAAAAAATATGGAGGGGAAAATGGGAAGAAACAAAGTGCATGCAGGAAGAAAGCTCAGGAGAAGAGATTTATGCTAATTTTTTGTCTTTCGGCTTTTCCAGGTTAGGGGTTGCCACAGTGAAACTCCGGTCCACTAATGATTGGCAGTAGATTTTCACGAACGCCGAGGTGCCAGCTCGACGTTCAACCTTCAAAGAAGGCACACCCATTTACGCATGTCTTTCGAATGCCCACCCAACTGCGGGGAGGAAATGCAGACTCCACACAGAAGGCACTCCCCGCACTCCAGCCGAGAAGATTGATGCTAATAACATTTTGAATTTCTAGCCAGTGAAAAATATAATTCTTAGGATCATGTGTACATAAACCCAGGAAAAATATTCAATTGGGAAAAGAGTAAAAAAAAAAAATGAAATGTTTCTTCTAAACTTAAAAATAAGGAAAAACAACAATTTTAGAGAACTTTCAGTAAATGTGAATAATATTATTAACACTGTAAAAAGGATAGGGGTACTGGAATGTTTTGCTAATTGTGATGTGAATGTTATTCTGCTAGAGGATGCAAGATTCCTGACAAGTGAAGAAAGCAACAGCAACTGCAAACAGAAAAATTATGGAGTGGAAATATGATATGGAACTTCAGAAGTGACAGTCGGTCGTGAGTGTCTGTGTTGTGTACAAAACAGTGAAAATACTAGGTGCAATGTTAGGAAGGATGGAAAGGTTAACTGTTATTGGTGTGAGGTAGAGAGATTGGAACGTGCTGATAGAATTATATCATATATATAGATAGATACGTAGATATTAAAATACTAGCAAGGAAAGAGAGGGAATCTGTTTCATCAGATATTAGACTATTTTGTAAAATGAAAGCTGCTACATGTATGATGCAAATAAAGGTGATCATTTCAGTAGCTTTGACATAAGTAGATATAGTTGTAGTTACTAATTACAAAATTAGGATGAAGTTCATGCTGGTTTGTCTGAATGAATGTTTAAGGAAAACAGGAATGACCTTAAAGATAAAAGTAAGGGTTTGGGTGATGTGGTAAAATTGTGTGTGTGTGTGTGTGTGTGTGTGTGTGTGTGTGTGTGTGTGTGTGTGTGTGTGTGTGTGTGTGTGTGTGTGTGTGTGTGTGTGTTTCAGTGAATGAAGTGCCTTTGCTAGAGATAACATTTGGGAAAATGATATTATGATACAATGGCAGGATATGATAAAAGAAATTAAAGAAACGTCTTTTGTGAAGGACATACACATTAGGAACGCAGAAAATGCTTTATCTGGCGAATTCTGTACTAATGTGAAAATATCACAGATGTCAAATGTTTATTTGATTCCTGAAAAATATGAAAATTAAATTATGCAATTGGTATTTTCTTTCATATAGGGTTCAAGATTAAACACAGTGAAATGAGTGAAGATGAAATGGCATTGGGTTACTAAACACAGTTGTTTATTCAGCTTCTTTAAACTTCTACAAAGTATTAAAGTGAGTAAAGGTGAATAATGGCAGATTAATAGTGAGAATGTTTAAATAAAAATACAAAAATTTCTGGGAGAAGATAAAAATAAGAAAAAAAAACACTGTTAATGATGAAATTAAAAATTATCAAGAAAAATGCCAATGTGGAAAATAAAAACTGATGACACAGAGAAAGACAGAAGGGTGTGGTATAATACTGGGATGAAACAATATTATTATATAAATCTATTGAAGATTTTAACAGAAAATGTAATTAAAGTCATTAATGTAAGAAAAAAGTGGTGTACCAAGACAGTAAAGTTTTAGGATTTCCTATGTAGACTGGTAATAAATAAGTTACCATTAAAGGGGAATATGCCATATAAAAACAAAGCTGAAATGATGTATTTATTTTGGTGGGAAAGAAAGAGACAACAGAGGATTTTCTTTTGAAATGTAAGAGTGGTGAAACTCTAGAAAACACTGAGGGCTGGATTCACGAAGGCTTGCACTGAGTGTATGAGTAGTGTAAGATGTCAGACAGGAAATATGTCTGCCGAGCGATTCAGCAATAGCCGGCAGGGGCGTGCATGAGAGCTTCCAAAGCTACTTTCGCATGGACAGTGTTATGGTATGCAAATTACCTCATTTGCTACTGAAAGCTATGCAAATGAGGTAAATTTGCGATCCAGGAAACACTAACCTGTCCGTGTAAGAGTAGTGTTATTTGCAGAAATGTACTCCGTTGGTAACGGAGTACCGTTCTGCAAATAGTTAAACGGAGCTATGACAGCTCCAAATAAAGGATGCATCTAGTTGAGGAAGTATGCCAATGGCCAAATATAAGGCCATTGGCATTTGCAAATGTTGTAAATCCTTAAAATCCCTTTTTTTTTGCCGATCGCCGATGTTTAAGCACAGAGTAGCAGCATGCAAACGTGCTGCGCTTTAAATAAAATGAAAAAAGTGAAAAATAGCCACAAATGGGCATTTTTACTAAAAAGCTTGTTCTGCCATGTAGGTGAATGGCAGGCTGAAAACAACATGGCCACTGAGTAGTGGTTGCTAAGGGGGGGAAGCTCAGTGCGAGAGATGTAACCAAGCATTAGTAGGCAATCCTATGCAAATGAGGATAAGAATAATGAATCCCAATTTTCTCCGGCATGTGAGCCATGTCCCTAGAGTGTAAGTGTAGGAGTAGGAGAGTAGTAGAGTAGAAGATAGGTGACATCATGAGGGGGTATGTCTGAAAGACTGTAAGCTGATTGGAGCACAGTGGCTTGTGTTTGCCCTGAGTTGCTTATGATTGCAAGAGGTGTGTCTACAGTTGTCCTAGCTGAAAACAAAAAACCAAAGGTGTACGCTGTGGATAATCTGAAATTTCTTGCAAACGTGCACACAGCGTATGCACGCATGTGCACCCATGTGCGCATGTTTGCGCTTGTTTGCACGCCGCTGCCCCTTGTGGAAACAGAAAGGGAAAAAGGAAGGAAAAGAAGTAGTAGGAAGTTAACCAAGGAGAACTAGCAGAGCTGCCAGGTGAAATATATCAGAACCAGCCAATTATACAGGCAGTAGACTAGCCCAGCCCTTTAAACTCTTCAAACAGCAGTCTACCCTGTTTTTTCCCAAGAACTTTGCAACACTGCAGTATACAAAGAGTAAAAACTTAAAAAGCTTAAGTCAGACAAAATGTTAGGGGCTGCTATTGCTATCATAAACCAACATGTGCAAGGTGCTGAGGGTGGTGATGTTGTTGCGCAGAGCAACCCACAGTGAGGAGACAGAGAAGAGTGTACAGACCCAGGGTAACCTACCATGGGCTACATGGGCTGGAGATAGTGGAGCACTATAGAGTGGACAGAGACCTCCTGCAGCAAATTGTTGAGCTGTGCCGGCCACACCTCACACACAGAACCAACAGAGGGGAACCCATCCCAGTGGATGCCAAGGTATGTGTTGGCCTACAAATACTAGCTACCGGTACCTTCCAGAGACCAACTGGTGATATGATGGGGGTTTCACTGGCATCAGCATCCAGGGTACTGCACCAGTTCCTGGATGCCATGTCAACACATGTCGGTGAGCATGTATATTTCCCTAATTCCAGTGAGGCATTGTCCAGCAATATGCATCTATTCCACCAAATGGCAGAATACCCTGAGGTAGTGGGTGCAATAGACTGCACACACATACGCATCAAAGCACCACCCGGTGAGCAGGGTAGTGTCTACATCAACCGCAAGTACTGTCTCTTCATCAACTGCCAGGTTGTGTGTGATGCCCAGGGCATAATAATGAATGTGTGTGCTGGCTGCCCTGGAAGCTATCACGATTCCCACATCTGGCATCTTATGCAGCTGTGCCAGAGATTTGCCAATGGGGACATCCCTGACGGTCACCTAGTGGGGGATGCTGGATATGCACTGGAGCCGTGGCTGATGACACCCATCAGAAATGCAGACACACCCGAACAAGAACGCCATAATGAGGCACACACACAAACAAGAAACATTATTGAGCGTGTGTTTGAGATGCTCAAGTCATGGTTCCGGTGCCTGAACACATCTGGTGGAGCCTTGCAGTACTCACCAACTACATGTACCCAAATTGTCATGGTATGTGCCATGCTACACAGTATGATCCTGCGTAAACAGCTGCAGCAGGAACAGCATGGGGCAGGGCCAAACAGCCCCCCACCATTGCCAAGGCCTGAACAGGCACAGGGTGACTCGGAGGAGGAACAACCTGAGCCTGCCCCAGTAGGCAGAAGGAGGCATGCCCAGTATGCCCTGTCCTTGGCAAAGAGGCAACGCATAGGACATACACTGAATCAGTAGGAACCCTGGAAATGACACCTCTCTCTGACTCGCACATACAATAAAAGGGATGCCTAACTTGACACTACCTGTTTTCAAACATGTATAAGGAGTGTACTATATGCATCCGACATAGGCAGCCCTGCAGCACCACCTGAGGCATGATTGCCCTTTTTTAAGCAATATAAAGCAGTGCTAAGCACATTTTACCACTATTTAGCATATTTAAGCACGATTGCCTATGCAGACAGATAACAGCAGGCCAGGCAGTGTGATGTGGGTTGGGTAAGCTATGAAGTCACAAACTAATACACGTGAAATTGGAAGCTAAGATCTGTAGTACAGTAGTATGTCTCAAGCCAGTACGATAGGCAACAGTACAGACTGAAATGGAGTACCTGACATAGCAGTGCAGGCCTAGCAAATGTGTATAAGTGTCTGGTGAACCCCTCATCCTATGTACACCCACAGTAACAATCAGGTGTGCTCCCCGAGTAGAAATTTACAAATAATAGCTGTCCCCCCTGTATGTAGAAATGTTGATAAGTCTATGCAAAGTGACTCATGGAAGCCCTGCAGGCACAGCGTGCTTCCTGTCGATGTACAACACAGAGGTGAGCCCTGAAGTAAAAACCAACTTGATTATTCACACACATATAGTATATATGTCCATACTGGGCATGCTCACACACTTAAACAAATTTAGCAAATCTCAGTCAGCAACATACTGAAAGGTCATACTGGGCATGCTCACACACTTAAATAAACGAAGCAAATGTCAGGCAACAACATACTAAAAGGTCATACTGGGCATGCTCACACACTTAGGCCATGTCTGAGTACAGCAGTGGGCCACACATATCTGGCAGTTGCATATATTTTACCCCAGGAACCTGTCACTATTAACCAAGCCTGCCTTGTGCACGCAGTTATATGAAAACAGACACATATAATATATTGGAATCCTGTCATAATCAAACTATGTACCACAAGTACTTAAGTTGTTCACAGAAAGTGAACAAGCAAAGAAGATCAATAAACCTGCAATCAGTATCATGAATAAACAATGTGCACTCCAAACATTACATCCATTACAAACAGAGCATCCATGTTCTGGCAAAATAATCTGTGAAGGAGTCCATAGAGAACCATGACGCTTCCTTCCGCTATGTCATAAATAGCAATGTACTCTCATATATGTCCTGAGTCAGTGCAAACTGTAAATGACTGACATTGCCAACATCTTGCCAGACAGGTTCATATATACATACCCCACTTCTTACTGACAAAAGGCCCTATCATCATACCTGGAGATTGTGAAAGCACAGATATCACATATAGAATGGGTAAACAGCTCCTTCCAAACCTGAAAACATGGCGTCTATGGGATTACATTGTTTCCCTAGCTGTGTCATAAGTGAACTCCAGAACAAACAGACCCTGCACCTGAACAGTCTGTTGAGCCTCACCCTCTCTACAGGATCTGAAAGTGTTGAATGTGTTACAGCAACATATGGCACACCCCACAAGTGTTGGTGCACAACAGACCATGGGAACTATAGTCCTATAAGCCTATGAAGTCTGATCTGCAAGGCCATGGAGTCCATCATGATTGAAGTCATAAACAGAGCTATTGGAAGCCGACAAACACACAACCCTACCAACTTTGGTATGTTCATGGGCAGATCATGGTTCCCAAACCTGCTAGACTGTTTTCAAGTTAGTCACCCAGGACATACATCAATGAAATGAGCTACACACGTCCCACATAGACCTTGAAAAGCCCTTTTCCAACATCCCAGACAGATGTCATATCCACAAAATCAACAACCTGTGCATAAATATGTATGTCATCTGATGGATTGCCAACTGGGGCACAGGTAGATCACACAAGGTAAGAATTGTGGTCTCCTGTTCAAGCTGGTAACAACTGCTGTCCCCCATGGCTCAGCCCTGGGACCCCTCCTGTCTGGTGTATACTTTTCAGAAATACAGTCAAACACACAAGGGCTGTGTTTAGCAAAGTTTGTGGATGACTGCAAAAAAGTTGTCCTAATCGATGTTTGGGACAACAGAGACATCCTTAAACAGGGTCTCAGTCAGACAGATGTGGTGTCAAAATTATGGCCTTGAGCTACAGTCATACAAATACCACATAGGTACCAAAACCCTAAATATGGAGGTGATAATAAGGGATCTATGGACACATGTGGATAGTCATCTCTCCTTCCAGAAACACGTTCACAAAGTGGTCAGACAACCATGCTATGCGTTCCCACAAACTGCCAAGGTCTTTGCATGTAGGTCAAAGGAGGTTCCCTCTACTCATCAGTCATCAAACCCGTCAGAGGGTACCACAACACACTTGCAATGAATCTTACTAGGCACCTGCAGCAGCTGGAAAGACCACTGAAATACCTCAACAAGAGGATTACTGGCCTCAAACAGTTGCCCCATGCAACAAGACTGAATTTAACTCAATCTGTACTCTGTTGCATACTGTCTACTCAGGAGATCTCTGCCCAACAGACAGGTCCATGTCATGGCAACACTCAGATCTGCTCTGAGTTACAGCTCAATGGCACTAAATATACAGACCCAACTGATATTGCCAACATCCTGGCAGATAGGATCAGTGCTAACTTTACCCCCATGTCACCCGTGAAAGAGCACATCTCTATAACGGAAGACTGCAAAGTTGCTGTCATCACGGCTGCACAGGTAAAAAACACTCTCCAAAGCCAGTATCAAAGCATCCATGGGACCAGATAACATCCCAGGCTGTGTTCTACACAAACTACAGAACGAACAAGCACCACACCGACATACCATGTTCAGTCATAGCCTCACCTCATTCTTTGTGCCTGCTGAATGGTGCACAGGGATGGTTATCCCACTACACAAGGGTGGAGACACCACGTACCCCAGGAACTAGCGCCCCATTAGCCTGATGAGCCTGCTCTGCAAGGCCATGGAATATATCATCATACAACTTATAAAAAAAGACATTGGTAAACTCCAGACTCTGGAACACAACCATGTTGGGTTTGTAAAATGCAGATCATGTCACCTAAACCTGATAGATGACATTGAAGCAGTCACCAGAACTGTAGACAAGGGTAAGGTAGTTCACACAGCCTATGTAGATCTTGCCACGGCTTTCAACACCATCCCCCACTCTGGAATTAGAGATAAACCCACTAACCTAGGTATAAACTGCTATGTCACAAGATAGGTTGCCGACTGGCTCACTGACAGAACACACACTGTGAAAGTAGCAGACTCCAAGTATGACTTTGGACCACTGACAAGTGCAGTACCACAGTGTCCAGTCCTGGGTCCTGTCCTGTTTTGTATCTACATCTCTGAAGTAAACTTTAACATGGAAGGTCTGTGGCCAATGAAGATTACAGATGACTGCAAACTAGGAGCCAAAAATGTAAATACTAAAGATGTGGACATCCTACAAAAGGGCCTCATTGAGACAGATGCCTGGTGTCAAAGTCATGGCCTCAAGCTCAATACCAATAAGTGCATTGTCATCCCCTTTGGTAAAATCTCCGTAGCCATGAACTACAACATAGGCAGTAGTATACTTAACACTGAAAGTCTGATAAGAGACCTTGGTTCACAGGTGGACAGTGGACACACCTGTGATAATCACATCCCCACAGTAGTCAGGAAATCCTTCTACATGGCTCACCTCATCACAAAAGGTGTCTCATGCAGAATAGAAGAGGACATTGTTCCCCTCTACTCATCACTCACTAGATCCATACTAGAGTACAATGCCCCTTTTGCTATGTACATCACAAGACATCTACAACAACTGGAAAGCCTGCAGAAATACCTCACAAAGAGCATTAGTGGCCTGAAATACATGCCATACACAGACCGTCTCAAAATGCTCCAGCTGCACTCTCTCGCATATCGCCTACTCAGAGGTGATCTCTGCCTAACATACAAAGCTATGTCAAACATAGAGCTGTTGAACATGCTCCACGTAAAACACTCACAGTCCCTCTAATCTTCGGCCCCAAAACCCAGAGTGTAATACAAAAGGAAGGGGTGTATCCATTTACCTTATGGATACCCACACCTTCAGGTTAGTGGCACAGCATGAGGCCTTGTAGACCATGCAAGTGCAACCAACATTGGGCAAAGCTGCTTATCAGATTGTAGCCTGCTACAGATCACCTACCTTGTTTCAGGAACCTCACTCAGTATTCCTGAGAACAGTGGAAAATATAAAGGTCCTATCAAACACCATTATATGAGGAGATTACAACTACCCAAACATTGAGTGGGAGAATTACTCGTGTACAACCTCCTTTGCCCAATGTCTCCTAGAGTTTAAAAACTGAAATGCCCTGGAACAGCTGGTCACCACACCCACTAGAGGTGACAACATACTGTACCTGATCATCACCAACATGGGGTACCAGTGTTCCACAACAGAGATAAACCCCTCGCTGGTAATATCAGATCATAAAGTAATTACACTGGACATCCACATCCCCCCCCACTCAAGGAAACCACTGTAAAGACATCTTCAGAAGCAAACTGCACACTTCCCAAGACCAAAGTGGGAAGTTCCAAAGCCCCCTTGCTATAGGATAATGCTAAACAATCTGCCAAATTATTTACAAGTGCATTCTAAGAGCATCTACAGGGATGAATGGATCGAGACATCACAAATAAAACCAAGATGCACTCCTCCAAAAATAGGAAACCAATCTGGTGGTCGTTGCACATAAATAAGCTATACAACAGAAGGAAGAAACAAACACATGATAGAGCAAACTTCACAAAAGGAAAGGCATCACTGATCATTATTAGGAAGAAACAATGATCGCCCATAAAATAATCCAAGGCTAGTTTCTAAAGACAAATTGCCAAGGAATGTAAGAATAACAACCACAAAGCCTTTGTTAGCTATACCAAACATTTAGGTGGCAGCTCTCAAATATGCTGTCAACTACTGCAAAATGGCAAAAAGATACACTGAACCAACTTACATTGCCCACATCCTAGGGGACAAGTTCAGTGCAAACCCCCCCATCACCCCCAAAAGGGCCTGTGTCCATCCCAGAAGAATGCAGAGCACCAGACTTCATGGACATGCAGGTAAAAACAGCCCTCTCCAAAGCTAAGAACACAGCATCAATGGGACTGGATGGTGTCCCAGGCTGCAACTTACACCAGCCCCAAAAGGAACTACACCCTCACCTACATTCACTGTCCAGACTCAACCTTACCACAGGCTATATACCCAAAGAATGACATACAGCAACAGTCATCCAGCTCCACAAAGGGTGTGCCACAACAGAACCAAGAACTACTCATCCTGGTCTACAAAGCTATGGAGCAAATTATCATGGAACCCATAAACAGAGACATTGGGGACCTCCAGACACTGTACTCTACCCAACCTGGCTTTGTTAAAGGTAGATCCTGCCTCCTAAATCTAGTTGACTTATTTGAAACAGTTACCGAGGACATAGATGGAGGTGAAAGTAGTCCACACAGCCCATCTGGACCTCACTAAGGCCTTTCGGCACCATTCCCCACTCTGGCATCATGGACAAGCTTACCAGCTTGAACATTAACAGCTATGTCATAGGATGGGTGGCCAACTGGCTCACAGATCAAACACACATGTTCAGAGTTGTGGGTGCCATGTCCGACTCTACACCAGTCACAAATGGCATCCCACAGGTATTGGTCCTGGGACCCCACCTGTTCAGTAGATACTGTTCAGAGGTACAGGCAAGCATGGGAGGAGTATGGCTGAACAAGTTTGCAGATGACTGCTAACTGTGGTCCATAATCGAATCTACGGCTGACACAGACATCCTCCAGAAGGGTCTTACAGAGACAGATAGCTGGTGTCAAAACAATGCCCTCAAGCAGAATGCCAAAGAATGCATAGTCATCCCCTTTGGATAAAACAAAGTGCACACAAATTACCATATAGGTGGTAATCCAGTATGTACGGAGAATGTAATTATGGCCCTGGGGACCCAGGTAGATAGTAAACTCTCCTTTGATGATCACTTTGCCAAAGTGTTTAGAAATTCCTTCTATGTAGCCCACCTAATGTCACCTAATGTAATCCACTTTTTCTAGTCTGATGATGCCACCATCCTACAAATATACCTGTGGAAAGGAGAACTCCCAGTAATGTGTTTAGCGCATTGTGTAAATGTGTACTGCTCTAGTATCATAAAGTAGTTAGGTAGGGGTTTGAATTCTGCACTTGACAACTGTATGAGTGTGTGTGTGTGTGTGTGTGTGTGTGTGTGTGTGTGTGTGTGTGTGTGTGTGTGTGTGTGTGTGTGTGTGTATCTCCTTCTAGAGGTGCAACCTTTTCGGAGACAGCTACAACACCTCAAAAGTGGTATACTTATCTTTGTCAAGTCAGATAATGTCACCATCCTACAAATATACCTGTGGAAAAGAGATCTCCCAGTAATGTGTATAGAGCTTTGTGTAAATGTGTACTGCTCTAGTATCATAAAGTAGTTAGGTAGGGGTTTGAATCCTGCATTTGATAACTGTATGAGAGTGTGTGTATCTCCTTGTAGAGGAGCAACCTTTTTGGAGGCAACTACAACACCTTAAAAGTGGTATACTTATCTTTGTAAAGTCAGATGATGTCACCATCCTACAAATATACCTGTGGAAAGGAGAACACCCAGTAATGTGTATAGCGTGTCGTGTAAAGGCATACTGCTCTAGTATCATAAAGTAGTTAGGTAGGGGTTTGAATCCTGCACTTGGTGAGAGTGTGTTCTATGTGTGTGACACAGTTGGTCACTGTGTTGTGGGTTTTGCTTTTACTACTGTATGACATATCACAATAACAACAGTATGTGCATTTCACATCAGGTAGCTGTGTGGCAAATACTTATATGTACATGAGACCTCAATTATTTCATAGGTGGGAACACTGCTTTCTCCATGAACACATCTTTTATTTTTGCCAGAGTGTGCTGCCACTTTCCAGACCTTAGGTCACACCTGTATGCTTGTGACAAGCCCAGCCACTGCAGTGATCCCTGGCTTAGATCATCCATGTCACACACACTCATTACGGTCTCTATTGAATAGTCTGAGTGAGGATTTATGCCTGAGGTATATCTCAGACCTGTTTAAACACAGCAAAGTCTGTCAATGATGGCTATTCATTATAGGTGTACAACAACCTTTGTGGATATGCATGCAGACCCCTTATTGCTTATGTGATTCACCGAGGGATTTCAAAATACCTTTGGAAATGTGATTACTAAAGGAATGATGATGTAACACTTGGCTGTATGTACACATCGGTACCTTTTCAACATGTTGGGGGCTACTACCTATATGGTACTGTGAGGATACTATGTTTTGTAAAGGTGGATGACTATGGTTTAGTTGGCTTATAGCATTACAGCATGGGTTTGACAACAGGTATCTGTCTGTATGATACCCTTGCGGAGGATGTGTGTGTCATCTGGAGAATGCATTACAGGCCATAGTATGCATTTCCAGACGTGGATGGACATATCCTTACTGTGTTTGCTTGTACCTAAGAGAGGTATATGCCAAACAGGAGTGGTCCCAGGAATGGGTGCAGGTGAACACCACTGGTTACTGGCATAGTATAGTTCCTGAAGGATACAAATATTACTGTGTATCCTACATGTGTGTCAGTTGTCAAGACATCATCTAACGACTGTTTATGGTCAGGCTGTTGAGGTTATGTATACCACCAGAATACAAACCAATGACAGATAGTAACAGTATCACCCACAGCACAGTGTCAAACCATGTCATACACACATGTGTACCCAAGTTCCTAAATGTGTGTAGTACTATGCATACTGGCCACCAATAGAAACTATGGAATGTTAACACTGTGTAATACAGGGCATGTAACCCTGCCCATGTGTCCACTATGCACATACATGCAGATAGTGCGCCTCCACCATGTTCACAAATGTACACCTGCAAACCTGTGCTGCACACATCCCACATGTACTGTCCACTCTCTAACACATGCTGCCAATACTACACACATCAGCCAAGTGGCACGTGGGCGGACATTACACTATTGGAATTAACACTGGTGTAAACAATACTACATTGACAATCATAGCTTTAATGCATCATGCCTGCTCAGCTACACCTTCAAGGATATCATTACACTTTACTGCTGACAACATGCTAACATTGCTATAAAGTCACCCTGTGCATCAGCACCATGTTAGCCTGTTCCTGCATCAATGTTACAGATGACAGGAGGTGGCACAGGTTTCTTCATATGCACAGGGTGTGTTGTTGGTTTGCCAGAGGCCTACATTGAGCCATACAATCAACATGTGTGTGTGTGTGTGTGTGTGTGTGTGTGTGTGTGTGTGTGTGTGTGTGTGTGTGTGTGTGTGTGTGTGTGTGTGTGTGTGTGTGAGTGCCAAGAGTACTGGTATGGGCCAATGTTGATGTAATGTGTGCGGGTATGTGTTAGCCCTAGGTGTCTGGTTTATGTGTGTGTGTGTCTGCATGCACACAGTTCCACCATGTGTCTGCCATATACGGGGATGTGTGGGACAGCCACAGACTGTACCTGACAAGCTTTACAGATCACCGTCTCTGGCCAAAGATAAGGTACCTGTGCCTGGCAGGGGTGCTACTGACAGTATCAGGTACTAAGCCAGACTGGGTACTATCCTCAGAGGTAGACATATGTACACAGGACTCAAGTCCCTGCTGGGACTGGCCAGAGCCACGTGCACATGGTCTTCTAGGACGGTCTATGGACAGCCCACCCCCAACATAGCTGGGGCTGGTACTGGCACTACGGGAGTGGCTGTGACTTGAGGGATGTCCGCGGTGACTGCCAGCTGGTGATGTTGCTGGCATACGTCCATGTTGATGTCTCAACCATCCCGCACTGTACTGACACATGGACATGACGTGGAGGAGGACATCTAATGTCTCACCCCAACGTCTATCAGTGACCTCAGTGTAATTACGGATGGCACCTGCTAGGTCACGGATACTGTCATTTAAAGCAGTGTTATGTGCCCTCTGTGCCCTTAGTCGCTGTCTGGTGTACCGTTCCACATGTGCCTGTGCCTCCATGACAGCCTGGAACATGCGTGTGGTTGTAAGACCAGTGGCACGTCTGCCAGGGGCATGATGACCAGCAGTGCTCCGATGAGAACTTCTGGACATCTGCCTATGTGGTACCATTCCAGACCTCTGGGTGTGGCTGCTGTGTCCGGATGCATGTGCCCTAGATACCACACTGTCCTGGTCATTGCCGACTGTACACTGTCCCTCAGCTAAGGGCATTGGTGATGATGGATGCATTGGCAGTATGACTGTGTGCATGGATGGGGTTGACACCTGTGTACTGTTGACTGGTGGCCCAACGACAGACCCTGGCAAACATGCCTGTGCCTCAACACACCTATCCTTATTATCACTATTTGTGTCAGTGACATCTGGTTCCCTGCTGCAGTGAACCAGCCCAACCTCAGCACCTGTGAAAGGAAGACAGGAAACACACATTACGGCCTGTACATGATGTCAGAACACATGCACACATGAACACATGCACACATGCACACATGAACACATGCACACATGAACAAATGCACACATGAACACATGCACACATGCACACATGAAGAAATGCACACATGAACACATGCACACATGAACAAATGCACACATGTACACATGAACACATGAACACATGTACACATGAACAAATGCACACATGAACACATGTACACATGCACACATGCACACATGCACACATGAACAAATGCACACATGCACACATGAACACATGAACACATGAACACACACACACACACACACATACACACACACACACACACACACACACCACCAGCAATTCAGAACATACTCAATAGCAGTTGATGGTGGGGTACAGTATCACAAGCTAAACAGTCATATCACATGTGTCAGCATGCAGGACGTGTGTTGCTGAACAGCATGCAGTGCGAGTGTAGACAGTCCTTGCTAATAACAGTATACATGGCTTTGATGCATGTGTGTTGTTGTTCAGTGATTGGCCTCACCCTGGAATGCAATGTGTGCATGGACACAACATTGCTGCGCAAGTATTAAAGCTCTTCAATGTCCTGTGCACCATCACTCACAGGTATACATACCATGGCTGGATGTTTATCTGTGTGTCACATAGATATCCAGTACTGATTAGAGCATCTGTGTCTTTAGCAGTTAATTGTGGACACAGGTTTAGCTCATGCATGCTATGTACGCACACAGGATGAGTGGTGCTAATATACCTGATGGAATACCATTGCTCAACATAGTCATTGTACAGTAGTTATGGTGAGTGTAGAACATATTGTGGACATGCCAGTGCCACGCCATGACATGGCATGCTATGACACAACTGCAACAGTAAACATCACACATACCCAATGTGTGTCATGTGACCTATACACTCAATAGCATTACAAGACATGTATGCGTCACTTTGTGCAAATGGTAATTGCTATGCATATTGTGTATAGGTGCATATGTTTGCACACACACACACAACATTGAGGTGTATAGCAATGAATGCTATGTGTAGTACTGTGGTTTCTGTAACTGGATGCGGTGCAGTACCATGAGTCTTCATTATGCAGCAGCAGGTGGTCACTCAAGGCTACTAATGTGTGCCAGACTGGCACCTATCATGCTGTACCTGAACCGCATTACCATAGCTACATTCACCATTTCACAGCCAGTTGTTACATGGGTTTGTAAGGTGCCCAATAGGGAGCATTGTCTAACATGAATGTGTTGTGTGTTGATGAGTGTCGCACCACCCCATGATAGGCCTCTACCCCTCAGGTATATTATGTGTGCTGTGTGAATGACATTTGGGATGCTGGAGTGTGACCTTACAGCGGGTGTCTGAATACGCCATGTGTAGCATATTAACATGTACTGAGTATGAAGAAGTTGTGTATGTTGTGTGCATGTGTATCGACTCTGCCTATCCAATGTCCACTACAGTGTAGCCACAATTGTTTGGGATGCTGTGTGTATTGCATGTGTCTCAGGCAGCTACTCACGTTACTGAGATGTGCATAGTCTCACAGCAAACATGCACAGCATGCATTATGCGTAGGTGTGTTATATGTGTACATGCCCTACACCTCACCTATGACATGCACATATTATTTGCAATATTAAATGTAGAACACACTCACCAGCATGGGTCTGCTGCCTTGCTGTCACACAAGAGGGACCTTCAAGGATATGAGACAGTTTGTCAGTAGCAACAACTGTGGCATTGCTACTGTGGGTTTGCAATCTTACAGTAGTACAATGGTTGATAGTCACAAGCCTACAGATCATGTTCCAAATTATCAGTATTGCACAACACCAGGCTTGACATCTTCTAACTACACAGTGCACATCTCACATATGCATGATCTACCAATAGAGATAACAGTAGTCTACAGATATGCCATGTTACCTGCACGCTCCATATGAACTTGCTGGGGCTCCGGCCTCCATGATGATACGTCTGTTGTTTTTGTTGTTGGCCGGGAGCCACCAGGCTCAGGAGCAGCTCCTCCACTCTGGTGAGGGGGGGATGTGTGGTAATCCCACCACCTGTGGCAAGCTGTTGCCTACAGACATCAGACGCATGCTGCCGGACATGTCTAAGTAAATCACTGCAGTAATGGCGTACCTGCTCATATGTCTGGTTATGCATGCCTATGTCATTTACCCTACGGACAACATCATGCCACAGTGCAGTCCATTCATGCTGGTCCTGGCTGGTTCTTGAAAATAGCAGGGTGTAGTTTTGCACCAGACTGGGCATTAGGATTTCATCCTCTGCTGGACTATAGGATGTGTTGCGATGGTGGGCCATGACCCTGGAAGACAATGAAACAATATGTGTGAGCAAGTCATGTGGCACACAACATTCTACCGTACAGATATCACTGAACTGCCATGAGTGGCAACCTATTGTCTGTCAGAGGATACACACTTTCAATACCACATATCAGTGCTTAACCCACAACTGCCTGACAGTGCCTGGCACGCTCTATATATTAAACCATTTTCTGCAAAGGAACAAAGAGAAACTACTATGTAAGACTATACAACAGTACATGGCACACTGTATGCGACAGAATGCACCACCTAGCCACAGGAGGTATATATCAAGCTAATGCATAAAGATATATGTCATCCATTGCAATGATTGCAAAGTCCAGTTACAGTATTACCACTATACCACACTAGTTGTTGATGGCAAACCCCTGCCTAACATATGTGCACATTCGTGAATATAGGTGGCATACTGCTGTACTAGACTATACATGTTGCTAGTTATGCACTTATATCCTGTAACACACATGTGACCGAGGGCATGTTACAGGCATACCCACACCCCATCAGACATACATACGGGACACAGTGGTATGGCAACCCATATGAGCTTTACGTGTGTACCATACAGTACTGTGTGTCAGTACTTACAAACCCTTATGCCTGAGGTATGTAATCTGTGAGGACTACAGGGAACACACAAAACAGTGTTTCCAAGCAATGTGGACATACACCATACTGTGCTGTTTAGGTCTACAGCTTCAGGTAGTACTACAGTTCATACAGGATTTGGATTCACCAGCAGTACCAATCAATGAGCATGCATGTACTGCTTTAGCCTCCAATGGCACAGTTAACACCAAGGAACTACGTCAGACCATATGCCATACTGCTTTTTCTGGCTAGCAATAGCATACACATCTTTTGCTGGGATCAGAGCTAGGACACATAATACCATGACAGAAACAGTTTCCCACTCAGCTATCCCACATATACAAAACTGTTTCACATTCACCAACACATTCACCATCACACTGTGTCAACCTCACATAGCAATTATTGCAACAAGTAAATGTGGGTGTGTATTGGTTTATAGGTAGGTAATAGGCTATTGGCCCTAGGGCCTATTGGAGCCTAGCCAGATGGTACCCTGGACTTTGACACCCAAGTAATTTAATTTCATGTGCCCCTGTCAAGCAGAGCCACAGAGGTGATTCCCGGGGTGTATTTCCTATCTCCCATCCAATCATCAAGACTATCCATGACGAGTGCTACTGAGGAGATTTGTTTGCTATTGATAGGTAGTTTGCTCCAGAGTATGGGATGTCTCTGAGATAGGAATATATCCCTCCAGCATGTTCTGTTTATTGAGGTGACTAGGTTTAGGTCCCTAGAGCATGTAGCTCATAGGGATTGTGATCTGTTTACGTGGAGCATGTCCAATAGCTCTGGGTTTGACCTAGCTTTGTATGTTAGGCAGAGGTCACCTCTGGGTCGGTGGTATGCGACACAGTCTAGCTGTGGTTTTGTGAGACGGTCTGCATAGGGCATCTGTTTGAGGCCAGTAATACTCTTTGTGAGGTATGTGTGTGGCCTTTCCAGTTGCTGTAGATGCCTTGTGAGGTTCATTCCAGAAGGGACATTGTACTCTATAATGGGTTTTGTGAGTGATGAGTAGAGGGGAACACTGACCTCTTTTTCCCTGGATGACACACCTTTTGTGATGAGGTGTGTCACATAGACAGATTACATGACTAGTGTGGCACTGTGATTATCAAAGGGGAGACTACTGTCCACCTGTGTCCCATGGTATCTTATCACACTTTCGGTGTTAAGTCAACTACCACCTATGTGATAGTTCATGGGTACAGAGTTTTTAGCAAAAGGGATGCCAATGCATTTTTGACATTGAGCTTGATGCCATGGCTTTGTCACCAGGCATCTGTCACAGTAAATATGACTCTGTCTCTCTCTCTCTCTCTATAGATATATATATATATATATATATATATATATATATATATATATATATATATATATATATATATACATATATATACATACATATAAACATCCATTGGTGCACATATAGATATACATATAGGCACATATACAGTCCACCTTTCATGGTGGGAATATCAATTATGCAAAGGATGTGAGGTATACAATTATGTAATGATATTGCACAGTCTTGTGCGAAATGCATTGAAGGTGTTCTCAGCCCATGTGGCTTTAGCAGGCCTCACTGGTTGCAAGACTGCAAACCTAACAAATCACACCAACAGCGTTTAACCACCACATGTCATTTACCAGCACTGTATGCTGTCTTCTTTGCCACACACTACTACCTACATACAAATATGCACATAACAACCTTCACCAACATATATATGACCTCCCTTCACAAACAGTTGCAGTATGTCCCTTGCTCTATGCACATGTACAGATGCTAATATATCTGACACAGATATATCTCTCCATATGTGTGTGCCATACACACATAAGGTCCACACTGTTGTAAGTCCCTGGGCCTCACGGCTGACCTCTTGGGCCTTGCTGCAACATGAACAGGTATCACACGTGAGCACACAGTGATATTAGAGGGTGTATATATAGCTGCAAATGCTAGATTAGCATACTAGCCTGGTACAGCAGTTGCCAATGCTAAGCTACATGTTAATATGATTATCATGTATGTGTTACTCTGTCACATCCATGTTTATATAGCTGTATGCGCTACTCCCCCAAACAGCCATTGTCCACACTACTGTACAGAACACAGATAACATTGATCAGATGTTTGACATTTAATGCTGAGCTACATATGTCACAGTTATGTCCCACTGCACGCAGCTACACACTGATTTGTCCATGGCAGTAGTTATGCAGGGCATCTTTGCATAGATACATACTGCTGCCACATATGGATGTTTCAAAGTATGTAGAGTCCTCTTCAAATAGATCTACTACATGCCATTAAATACATATCTGTTACATACCTTTCCTTTGTATGTGTTGGTAGTATAACGTTCCGTGTGTTTTTTTTTTTTCATTTGATGTGGGTTGGTGTGTGTCTCTCTCTCTGTCTCTGTCTCTCTCTCTCAATCTCTGCAATGGAATGATTGCATGTGTGGCCAGCAAGTACAGCCTGCTTTTATATGTATCTGCACATGTGCATGTGATGGCCTCTGCACCAATTGGTGGCCACCATTTGGTAATTGCATGCAGCCTGTTGTGTGGTAACTGCAGTACTCACTGTCATAGCAACCCAATGGTATAAATTGATATGTCAGGTTGGCGTAGCCCTTTCAGCTTTCCAAAGTGGGGCCCATGCTTGTTTGCTGTGGACACCGTTGTGTAAGTCAGAAGGTTGGTATAGTTCTTATATCTGAAGCTAGGGGTGCAGCCAGTGATTTAAATGTTGTACTCAGACCTGAATGTTGCCACTTCCAGTACACAGTTGTCAGTGTAGAATTGTACTCACCCCTACAAATGCTAACACAAGATTCATGGGAATATTTATTTTCTTTTCCACTTATACAATTAACTGCCATACAATAGTAGTTATTGAGATGTATTCATTTGGCACATGAAATGTTTGTGAACTGCTATACTGTGAATATTAATGTACTCACTTCTGCACAGTGTGTGCTTTTTTATTGTTGACATTAGCACAGGATACTCAAGAAAACTGGACAATTCCAGTACTGAGTATGCCTATCTACATCATTGGTAGACCCTGAACACACAGGTATATTGTACATTTGGGTGGGGATGCAGACATACAGGGAGCATTATGTATTATTGTGTGAATGCTATCTTGCTGGACTTAAATGGTTGCTGTGTACCTGTTAGTTTAGCAAGGCAAGTAGTCTGTCTGCATAGCTCCCTACTGTGAACCTATCCAGATGGTAGCCAGATGTTAGGCTGTTATTCTCTGTCTGTGCAAACCACAGGTCTTTTCAGCACCGGTACAATGGCATTGTTGCAGTCGTTTTCTACCAGTACATGGCTACATCCTTTGGTATTTCAGTGTTGTACTCCTACATAAGGGTATGCTTGTGGAACTCCTTCCAAAGCTATTTTCACAGTGTGTAACAGCAGAAAAGCTGATATGCCTGTGTGTTTCTGCCTCAGCCAGGCCTGTGAAACACTCAGGTACATATTTGAACAGAGACAGTAAGTGGAGACTTCGGGAGAACCAGTGCATATGGATTACTACACCTTTTCTGAAATACAAGTGGTGTCTAACTCCTACATATTGTCATTATTCATTAGGTGTAATACCCCACCTTTCTGCCTAATGTCAGTACTTTTCAGGGGATTCAGAGGGACACAGCTAACATATGTTTCAGAATCAGGGACATCCCTGATATGTAGTCACAGTTGGGATGTATGTCCTCTGCCCTACTCAGATATGCCAGTGTTTGTCCTGCTATGATACTGTGTGGGGGTTGTAAAGTGCTGCTGTAACATCATTTACTGCTAGAATGGCTGGTTCTCTTATCACAGTCATGTAATGCAATTCCTCAACAACTGCTGGTAAAGTTCCACAGAACAGGTTTTGTGTTATGGCATTCCTATTTTTTCTTTACATTCACTTGTTCTGATGCATGATATATTTATTTCAGCAACAACCTGCTGTATATCTACTGTGGCTTAGTGGTACTTCATGCAGTCTAGTGTGTCCAAGGTCCAGGGGTCGAGACTTACAGAGGTGTTTTATTTTGCTGCTGAGCAGAACAAGGGCTCTCACATGCAGGGTGACTAAGGCACTTTTAAGCAGTTGTAAGTGGGTTTGCGTGGGTTTGCGCGAAGCTTAGTATTGCTTAGCTAAGCGCACATAAGCGCACACTCGCGCAAACCCGCTGACTACTGCTTAAAAGTGCTTACTCCCTCTAACCCTCATCCTCATTTCTTTGAAAGAAAAGAAAATAGGGAGATAGGACAGTGGTGAAAAGGGGCACAAAGAGGGAAAGACAGTAGGGAAAACAGCTCAGGATGTGCAGGACGGGTGTAGGGAAGGACCATAGCTTCCCATTTCTTTTACAGCAACAGCTGTGCATATGCAATAATTTTGGAGGGAAATATGAAACCTTCCACCCCTGAGAGAGGGGTGAGGACAACAAAGTATGTTGTACTGCCAATTAAATTACATTTTATATGTCCAGCAGACATGTGTGCAAAATGGGCAGCTATGTATGGAGCATGATTTTTTTTGGAGCTGATTGCCCTTTTTTGGGATGTAGGTATATTTGGGGAGGTAGGTTGGGGAGGTAAACAGACAGGACAAACAAGATGCATACAGGGGTGGAATATGACACGTGGGGGCTGAACAGCATTGACGGGGAAGGATGTTTGGAAAACGCAAGCCCATGAACCCACAGATGGTGACAGTGGAACTGAGATCCCCAGCCATGGGCAGTCACCACTGCACCTTCACAGACCTGAGGGTGGCTGTGCTGGGGGCTGCGTAGGAGGGGCAGGCTCACCCATGTGTCATGCCACTCATGCCTCAAGCTGACATAGAGGATCACTGACAGAAAGCTGGATCTCCCTACACACCACAGCCTGGTCCATTCAGTGGGTGAGAGGAGGCCCTCCTCCGCCCACACTTGCACAGGGGGGACGAGCCCCATCCCCTGCAGCACTTCCACCCAGAGGTGGCACAGGCCCAACGGATGAGGAGGTCCCGGGCTGGGCACCAGACCTACTGCTGCCAGGTGCCATCGCCAACTGAGGTGGGACAGGTGGGTCCGCTGGGACCGGCCTTCCCATACATTCTATGTTTAGGAGGATTTAATGACAATATGGGTTGGTAACAGCCAACAGCATTCCAAATTAGTTGTAACAGCATGCAGAAGTATTCCCATTAACCCAATGCACCAGAATTCCAACAGTTGAACAGCAAGCATAACACATGCATATATAGAACAACAGTGGACATTCCAACAGCATGCAGGATTAATTGGTGGCAACAGGCCACCAAGATTGTGTTATTTGAACAGGGCACATGCATCAAAGTAAATGCAGATATTTATAAACCAATAGGACATATGTCCGAACAAATATTTTGAGATTAGACATACCCATTGAGGTGTGGAATTGCATTGTTTATGCACATACAGTAGGGTGTAGAAAGATACCTCCATTAACAACTTATATATACTTATAGTTTATACTACATTCCTATTGACAGCAGGTATATATCCCCTACATGTATTATTACACTAGGCAATGTCCATTAAATTGTGAAATGGGTTTTGCTAGTTCTTTATATACCTGACCTGTATCTGACATACAAACTGTCCAGGATGCAGATGTTACTGCTATGTATTTATATATTATATTTATATTTATATATCTACATATATAGATGTGTTCAGGTGACATTGTCAGTTATATTTTAACAGCCCCCTACATTTCTAGCAGCACACTGACATTTCTGGGGAACACAATAACAAGCTACTCATATACCAGATTAACCTGTACATGCCGGCCATGAACCAACAGTTGAAGACTGTATATATTCTTATCAGCTACTGGTGCTCCCTTCATCCACTTTATATGGGCCTACCCAAGTGTGGGTTGACAGCGCTTAATACAACAGTACTATTTCTATAATGCAAGAGTACAACAACATATCAAAGAAAGTGACACGGACACACTCCAGGAATTATACCTTTATTAATTACATAACACACTTTTCTAGAGGCTCTCTCATTTATTTGATATAACAGTGCATGCAGAAGACTTATTCAAGATGTATTATACCTTTATTAATGGGTTACAACACTCTTTTTCAGGCTCTCTCACTTATTTTATATAACAGTACATGCAGAATAATTACTAACCTACCTGGTGGCACAGCCTATCTGCATAGGCTTGCTGATTCGCAGCATGGACACCTGCAGCCGTGAAGTAAATGAAGTGATATTGAGACATACCTATCCATAATATAGACTACAATAGCAATTCTTACATACTTCATTCCATGGCTACCTACTCAGTAGTGGGGCATTTTCCATCCCACGGGCCTCTTGTATCCACTGGTTCAGTCGGTCCTCCTTGCATCTCTTCAGGTCTGAGTAGTGGTGTCTGACCTGCTCACCAGTCCGAGGGATACCTGTGGCACTGGTGAGATCATGAGCTAGATGGTTCTAGGCTTCTGCTTTGTATATTGGGTGCCTTGGAAATGGCCCTGCAGGAGACTCTCCTCATGATTATGGATGAGGAGCCAAACCATTACTTTCGACTCCTCAGTGCCCCAACGTTGTGCTCGAAATCGAGAGCCCTCTCCAACACCGGTCATGCTGACTGCAGATGGGAGCTACAACCAGTTATGGCAAGTATTCCCACCTATGGAGCTTAAATATGCCTCATTTCCCACACTTATTTGTGATTGGCCGGTTTTGAAGAAACTCAGCTGAAAGCACACCTGCTTAGCAATGGGTAAACTTCTATTGATATGTATGTGTGTGTTGAAAGTGCATGCATATGAAAAGCTGTCATGGCTTAGTGGTTCAGTACTGTGATTATGGTGCACAGTATCCTGGGTTCGAGGCCTGTCATTGCATTTTATTTTACTACTAGCCAGACCAGCTAGGAGGTGTAGCTGTGTTTAGCTGACTTTACTCAACTTTGCCCAACGTTGCTCTACATTGCTGTGCATTGCTCGACGTTGCTCGATGTTGCCCGGCGTTGTGCTAGTTATCAGCTACACGCAAACATGTTCTGTTTGCGCTAGTTGGCGCGATGCACAGCTCCACGCAAAGCTATTGTGCTAGTTAAAGCAGTGCTAAGCTATGAGCAATTATACTGCAATGTGCTTAATACTGGTAAACTTTGCTTAGCAATGCTTCACATTGCTTAAGATACGTTACTTATGCATTCATAAGTATGCATAACCATTTCACTTTCTTATATCTATATTAAATTCGTTCACTACTACATAGGCCATTTCAATGCTTTTTACTAAAATTTCAATGATAAATGTCAGGAATTCTTTTCATATACAGATTTCCAACAGAAAATAAAAAGGGGAGTGGTGGGACTCAAACCAGGAATGCCTCCTCTTTGTGCGAAGATTCTACCACTACGCTTTTGCTATTTTGCTTGAGCTGCATATAAGTTTCTTATTATCCTCTTCGATATCTTGACTGCTAACTGTAGCTAAGCAATGGGCAAACCCGCGCAAACACGCACAAATACGGGCAGCTATATCGGGAATAATAAAAAAATAAATAAAAGTTTTACATTTTATAATTGTACTGGGGTTTAGAATGTGGGGGAGTGTAGTGTTGGGTATGTACACATTTGAGCGGACTCACTCATGTAGGTTGACATTTCCCGACTGAGACACTTGCAGGGGCGTGGATTTTTGGACTGCTCGGCAGTCCAACACGCCCCCTGCACTCGTGCATGCTCCGTGTTAGCCTTAGAGTTGAGGCAGCATACCCTCATTAATATGCATGGCGCGCTGTCGTCTTACTCTTAGACTGGCGTTTCCGTGTAAGACTACTTTAGTCTTACATGGAGGATTAGTGAATCCTGGGTTGAGTGAAGAAAATGTTTTGAGAATATTAATAACATAAATGACACAGATATAAATATGGTTATATATGGACATTATAAGAACAAGAAGAAAGAATATGTGAGAAGGGTACATAAGAATTTATTTTATGTAATGTGGGTTATTTGAAATGAAAGACAATTGAATTTGCTATGATGGGAAATGCCAGATATATTGCAAAAGAGTGCATTATAGTTGTGGAAGGAGTTGTGGTCAGTTATGTAAGAATAACAAAGATGATTTCATTAAAAAAATAGAAAATGTGTATATATGTGCCTGTGAATATGTACTTTTGTAAATATGTAAATTATTTTTATGTTGTTTTAAATAAATAATCCTTACTCTTTTTGATAGGTGGCATGTGATCTGTATTCATCCACCTGAGCTACTACCAGCTCAAGCAGATGGGGCCTCAGTTTATCATCTCATCCAAAAATGGCATGCTCAGAAGTGCAGCACCCCTTTATGCTTCATTGTAGTGTCAACAATGTAATGTTTTTGTTTGTTTTTGGAGTGTAGAGATCAAGAGAAATGTGTTTTGAACTGAAACAAGAAGGTTGGTCAATGAGGCAAATAATGAGTCTGGGTTATTGAAATTTAAGAATTCCTCCCAATGTATTCGGGAAAGTGTTTGCTTCAGTTTTTGGGTCTGTTGTTGAGTCATTGAGCTGAAGGTATGAAGTTGTGATGATTATTTTATAATGCGGGTCCGATGTTAAAGGAAATAGGATAGTAGTCACTTTTTGAGGGTTGTAGGGTAGTGATGTTTTGGATTATACTAGGTGCATTACAGATAAAGTCTAGGACAGTGTGCTTTCAAGAGTGTAGATTTTGTCTGATACAGCTTTGAATATGTTGTGACAAGCGATGTTGGCAAGAAAATCAACAATGAGCTTTTGGGATTAAGGAGGTTAATTCTGAAGTCAAGCAAGGTGAGGAGATTTCCGCATGAACTGTTACTTTCATGTATGTCAAGAATCTAAGTTTTAAAATTTGTAAGATTGGCATGATGGTGAAGGCATGTAACTGGTATCGTTAGTGAAGTGTGGTTGCTAAATTTGAAAGCGATTGTGGTCCCTTTGGAGATATGGCCATTACATTAGGAGTTCTGGTTGTGGGGTTTTAGCTGTATGTTTTCCTTAATGAGGAATAGGGTTCCACTGCCTGATCTGTTACACGAATTGAAAGTGCAATTAAAGTTTGGGAAATGGAACTTAAGGCTGGGAGTGTCATATTGGATCTCTGATTCTGTGATATCCAGGATGTCTATGCTGCTTGTTTATAAGAAGGAGTTGAGTTGTTTTAATTTATTTAAAACACTTCCTGCATTAATCACTGTGAATACATTTTCATGGAGGTATACTATGAGCTAGGGTTTGCTGATCTGTATTATGAGCTAGGGTTTGTAGATGTGTACTATGAGCTAGGGTTTGCATAAATGCACTATGAGGTAGGGTTTCCTGAGGTATAGTAAGAACTAGGGTTTCCTGAGGTGTACTATGAGCTAGGGTTAACTGAGGTATACTGTGCGCTAGGATTCACTGAGGTGTACTATAAGCTAAGGTTTGCTGAGGTGTACTATGAACTACAGTTTGCTGAGGTGTACTATGAGCTAGGGTTTGCTGAGGTGTACTATGAGCTAGGGTTTCCTGAGGTGTACTATGAACTAAGGTTTGCTGAGGTGTACAATGAACTAGGGTTTGCTGCTATATAGTTTAATATAAGTAGGGTTTGGATGAGTGGTGCAAGTTGGAAGCAGAAGTGAGCTGAATAACATATTAAGGAATATATTAAGGATATAAGTAACTTATCCTAGGTCTGTGAAGCATTTGCATTTAAACTTCTCTTGTAAATGTTGCTATTGACTCTTTTTGTATGCTTGTAGAATTAATTCATTGGAAAGGCAATTCCCGGAATCTGGGGTTAGTTCGGTGGAAGGATTTTAGTTTGAAGTTCTTTGCTTTCTTCGACTGACTGAAGTATCAAGTAATCTTAATTTGTTAATAAGTGAGGGGGGCAGTACCTATCGCTTAGCAATTTCAGAGATACTGAATTCACTATGTTAGCAGTAGGAAACCATTTAGCTTTCTCTAAAAGGAAGAAGTGATGTTCTCTGTTACAGACAAGGTGTAAGAATCTCAAATGATGTTTTCTATTGTTTGTAGTAAGTTAGTCATATGTGCTGACAGTGATTCAGTGACAGGCAATGTGTATTCTAGTTAAGGAATCATGATATTAATGACAACTGTACAAGCTGTTGTTGTAAGAAGATGTATTATATTGTAAGCCACTTCAGTTTGAAGCATAACTTGTGGTTATGCGTTTGTCTAGTACTGACTGGAGAGGCTGTTGTTAAGTATGACACCTAGGCACCACTGTTTTGTTTTGTGAGGCATACTGATACCACTGGGGCGTGTAATGTGTAATATATGAATTTTTGCCACTCTCTTTTATATAAAATGCCATTACTGAGGATTTGTTAGCAATAGTAGTAAGTTTATTGCCAATACACCAGTTCTAAATTGAGATGGAAGCCTGTCATCCTTTGATTTATATGTCCATGGCATATACCATCACTACCCAAAGGTCTAGACCTGTGCTCAGGCAACCTGTTATAGATCAGGCTACACCAAATTAGGTAAGGTTACCCTGTGCCAAGGACATAGAGAGATAAAGCACTAACTACAGTGCAGGTGACACTAGTTTGAATAGTGGCTTGGATGCTTGACAATGCTGGCAGAGATGATGGATTTGCTAATTCATTCTGGGAAGGATGGGAGGTATATATGCATGCTCAGGGCACACTAGTGTAATTTGATTTTCCTGTTGGAGAACAGGGAAACAAATGTTGCCTGTGGGTGGTGCAATCTGGCTTAATGAAAACTGTGGCTTTTATTTGGTGACTGCAGTTTTCCTGGTGTTCTCTTTTGGTCAGGTACCTATACTAGTTAACATTAGCAATGTATTTCTGTCAAGTCCTGAGATGAACTGAGTTGTAGACTAGTGTGCCAACTGTTTTGAGCATGTACTTGGTGTCAGAAACAAACTGCATATATTTTCTTGTCTAACATCTAGTAGACTGTATGCCTGTTATAATTGCAGTGGTTTATGTTGTGAATCCTGAAACTGTGAATCTGTATCATTTCCCTCCTTTTTCAAGGAACAATGTTCTATGAGTAAGTAAACTTAGAACACGGTGATGTAAAATTAATGTAGTCTTTGGGGCGCAAGGAGATGCAACCCTCTTGTGTAGATTGGATTTAAATACAATGAAATTCAAACTTTTGGGACTTATAATGCTAGCCCCCAAAACTGTGACAGTTTACTGTCTACTAGATTTCTTGCAAGACTTCACCAGTTTCATTGCTGACCTTATCATACCACTACAATCTTTTGGCCCTTGAAGATTTGAATAGCTTGGTAAGTAAAACCACTGAATTTGCAACTCTGTTCCACCAAATTATGGAGGAAATGTATTTGTGCGGGGGATTACCTCTGCCATTCATGAAAAATAAGCATATAGTTAGTTTTCCCAATATTCTGTCATCTCTTTCAATCTAGTGATAAAGCCAGTTTCCTGATCTGACCACCATCAGATTAATTTTAGTATTGTGCTTTTACAGGTTAAATTATCCAGTGTTTTAATGAACCCAGTCAGCGACATGACAACTGTTTCTCATGGTGGCCCAGTTCCTACACTGGAGCCCATTGGGAATGATGGTAAGCAGTTAATTTTGTCCTATTAATCCATTACAGATCCTTTTGATTAGATGGTTCACATTTGTCAGTAGTTGGAACCTGTTTTTGGTTGTGGTCACTGGTGTGATCGTGAATTTTCAAGCTACCTTGAAAACTGCACAGGCTAAAACACCTTTGGAAGAAGACTCTCATACTGAAAAGCAAACTTATTTTGACAGACTGACTGTTCATAGGTTCAAAGGTAGGTACTAGGCTATCAGCCCTAGGGCCTATGTAAGCATAGCCAACAAGGTTCCCTGGCTTTCTAAACCCAAGAAAGTTATTTTCCTGTGCCCCTGTCGAGCACAGCCACAGAAGTATTCCCCAGGGTGAATTTCCTAATAACTATCCATTCATCAAGATTTTTCTTGAAGAGTGCTATTGAGGAACTTTGCTTGACATAGATGGGTAGCTTATTCCAGAGTATGGGAAGTCTTTGGGACAGGAATCTATCCCTCCAGTATGTTCTATTTATTGTGGTGACAAGGTTTAGGTCCCTAGAGCATGTATCCCAGAGGGATTGGGATTTCATTAGGTGTAGCATGTCCAACAGCTCTGGGTTTGACATAGTTTTGTAAGTTAGGCAGAGATCACTTCAGAGTAGGCGATATGCTACAGAGTAAAGCTGGATTATTTTGAGACGGTCAGCATAGGACATCTGTTTGAGGCCCGTAATCCTCTTTGTGAGGTATTTCTGTGGCCTTTCCAGCTGTTGCAGATGTCTTGTGAGGTACATTCTAAAAGGGGCGTTGTACTCAATAATGGATCTAATGAGCGTTGAGTAGAGGGAAACAATGACCTCTTTTTTCCTGTATGAGAACCCTTTTGTGATGAGGTGTGCTACGTAGAAGGATTTCCTAACTACTGTGGTGATGTGATTATCAAAGGAAAGACTACTGTCCACCTGAGTCCCCAGGTCTCTTATCACACCTTCAGCATTAAGAGGACTGCTGCCTATGTGGTAGTTCATGGGAACAGAGTTTTTACCAAAGGGGATGACAATGTACTTTTTGGCATTTAGCTTGAGGCCATGGCTCTGACACCAGGCATCTGTTTCAGTGAGGTCCTTCTGTAGGATGTCCATGTCATTCAGGGACTTGACTATGGCACCTAGTTTGCAGTCATCTGTGAACTTCATCAGCCAGAGGCCCTCTGTGTTAGCCCTTACTTCAGAGAAGTAGATGGCGAACAGGAGAGGACCAAGGACTGAACCTTGTGGTACTCCACTTGTCACTGGTTTGAAGTCAGATTTGGAGTCTGCCACCTTTACAGTGTGGGTTCTGTCAGTGAGTCAGTTGGCAACCCATCTTGTGATGTATGGATTTATACTCAGTTTAATGAGTTTATCTATAATTCCAGAAAGGGCAATGGTGTCAAAAGCCTTGGCGAGGTCAAGATATGCCGTGTGAACTGCCTTACCCTCATCTACGGCTTTGGTGATTGTTTCAAAGAAGTCAGTTAGGTTCAGGAGGCATGATCTGCCTTTCACAAACCAGAACTGGGTGGGGTCCAGAGTTTGGAGGTTACCTATGTCTTTGTTTATGAGTTCCATGATGATGCATTCCATGGCCTTGCAGACCAGGCTCACCAGGCTAATAGGATGATAGTTCCCAGGGTCTGTGGTGGCTCCCCCTTTGTGAAGTGGTATACCTGCTGTGTGCCATTCAGAGGGTACAAAGCCTGATGTGAGGCTATGATAGAACATGGTGCTTAGGTGGGGCCAGTTCATTCTGAAGTTCATGTAGAACGCAGCCTGGGATGTTGTTTGACCCCATGGAAGCTGTGTTCCTGGCTATGGAGAGTGCAATTTTTACCTGTGCAGTTGTGATTACAGGGGCTCCACATTTTTCCGGTATAGATATGGGCCCTTTAGTGGGTGAGAGGGGGTAAAGTTAGCACTGAACCTATCAGCCAGGATGTTGGCGATATCAGTTAGTTCTGTAATTTTCGTGCCATTGTGCTGTAACTCAGAGCAGACTTTGGTGTTGTCATTGAGGTTCTTGACATAGCTATACAATACTGTGTGGTTGTCCCCTTTTATGAGGGATCTCAGTTTCTTACTGAGGCTGACCAGGGAGCTCCTCCACTCATGGGATTTTACTCTCTTCTACAACAGTTTCTTTCTTCTGTTGTAGATTTTGTTTATAGCAGGGGACCACAAGATTGGCTTCCTTTTTTTGGAGGATAATGTCTTGGTTCTGTTATGTATAGCACAATCCATGCACTCGCTTATAGAGTGCATTTGCGTAGGATTCTGCATAACTGCATTGCCCATCTCCATGGATGTCATAAAGTTTGACACTTCTGTCTTAAGAAGCATGAAGTTGACTTTGAAGACATTTTTTACAGTGGTTTCCTTAATGGGTGGTGGGGCGGGATGTGGATATCTATGGTGATTAGCTTATAGTCAGATCTGACCAATGAGGAGTTGACTTCAGGTGTGGAACTCCAATCACTCATGTTGATAATGACTAGGTCTAGGATATTGTTGCCCATGGTGGGGTGTGGATAAGTTGATCCAGAGCATTGGAGTTTATGAATTCTAGAAAGCGTTGAGTGAAGGAGTTGGTACATGAGTTTTCCTAGTTAATGATGGGGTAGTTGAAATCACCCATTATTATGGTGTTTGGTTGGACCATAATATTTTCCAATATATCAAGAAAAGAGGAGTGGGGATCCTGGGGCATGGTGGGGGATCTGTAGCAAGTTACAATTTGGATTGCAGTTTTGCCCAGGGTTAGTTGCACTTGGATAATTTCAGATGCATTATGTTGGGCAACTAGCCTGGAGGTTTGGATATCCTTAATGAATATGGACACACCTCCACCTTTGGTGTTCTGGTTCAGGTTAGATGGCTGAAAGGTATGGTATGAGTTATAGCCTGGTAATGCAGGGGTGCTCTCCGGAGCCTTGAACCAGGTTTCAGTCACAGCACAGACATCTATGTTCTCCATTTTAAGGAATGCTCAAGTGAGTGCATTGTGAGGTTTAGACTTCTAGCATTGAATAGCATTACCCTCCATTTTTGTTTTCTATCATACAGAAATGTCTGAAGGCAGAGTTCCTGCCTGGCACCATTTCTGCAGTGACTGCTCATCCTGCTAATCTCTACTGGATTGTAAGCAGGCCCTGAAGTCCTGTAGTTGCTGTAGGAACCTTTTGTACCACCTGAACATCATCAGGAAACATGCTTTTTCACTAAGGAGATTGGTCAAATCATGTTATTTTTCTGCATGTATTTCTAAAGACTGGTAGCAATACTTCCATTGTTTCCTCTGGCTGTGCTTAGTTTGAATTTGTTACCTGATTTGATAAGATTGCAGCAGTCCTTTCAATTCTGTGTCTTATTTTTTTTCATCTGGAACCTGGTCCAATAAGATTGTTACAGGTTGTCTTACATCTGTTTGAATCTGTAGTCTTTATCTCCAATAATTTTCAGATTTCTTTTCATACTAGGATTTTTCATTCTTGTTTAAATGAGACGTATGTGTTATTCAGTTTCTAATGGAAGTATCATTAAATGAAGGTGACATAGAGAATTCCTGTCTAATGTCAAACATTTCCTTTATTGACAATGTAGTTGAGAAAAGGGTTATACACAGCTAGAGATATATATGTATCCCCATTAGTCTGCACATTCTTTGCAGGCTGGATTTAGAACTTGCACAGGACTGAGACATCAACCCATAAAGAGGTCAACAACTTCCTAATGCTAAGACGTCATATGTGTTATTCAGTCTTAGTCCACCTTATTTTTAATTTAACATGAGCTACTGTCAGCCACAGTCCTGATTGAACATTTATACTATCACTATGGCCTAAATTCCACAGTTTTAAATTTGTTTACATTTATATCTTAGGTCACAGTCAGCGAGTGATATCATGGATTTTTCTTTTTTGTCTCAAGTGTTCCTACTGATATATGGAGTTCACAAATTATATGTTAGCAACTACACATGTATTTACATTTTCAAGGATTAGGAATGCCTGAAATGTATGTAACTTTTTGTTAAGGCTTCGGGAATAGAACAGCTCTACCATTATACAAATTTATTTGTGATTGGCTATATAGGTAATTTGAGGAAAATGACTGCTTAAAATGGCACTTTGAAGTAAAGAAGTCATAGCCAATACCCAGAAACCATGAGGAAAGAGAGATTATATATATTGGATTCCCTGAGAATGGCACCAGTAGCTAAGTCAATTATCTTTGGTTTATATTGTGGCTTCATTCATGGCAATAGTAGGATACTGCTCAGTACTAGTTTCACATCCATTTCTGATATATATTCTGAGACAGCCATCAAGTCCATCATCATATGATACAAGGATGTGTATCTTAAGTCATTCACACCTATGTGAGCAGTGACCAGGTCATATGTGTACCTGAGTTGAAGGGACTTGGAGGCATAAGTGACTTTATGGATCCTGGCACCCGAGAGACAGCTGTCACTGCCTTCGCTCAGCTTGGTAAGTGGGACATTCTAGGTGAATTAGCTTGTTCTCCAACATTATAACTTTGTGATCCCTTGTGTTTTCTGTAGTGTCAGACTGAGTTGTATGTTGGTTCAGAGCTGTTGAGAGAGTTGTTGCACAGCAGGTAGGAGAAAGATATGAGGATTTAGGCTTATGCCTACACATAGCAAATGTTGGAAGCCTGAGTAGAGATTTTATGATGGAATCAGCATAAGACAATTTTGTTTCTGCAGTCTGTCGATGTTGCCTAGGTGTGGGTGGGTTTTAAATAGTGTTTATTTCACTGCATGAAACTGGCTGAGAAAGGAATGCCATCAGATGAATTAAGTATTTATACCTCTCACAGACAGAGCCCTTAAGGTTAAGTAGAATTTCATTTTCGGTGACCTTGAGGCAGTTCTTACACTGCCTTAGGATTCCATGTTCTATAAGGCTGGTAATAGAAGTGGGGTCAGTCTGTTGTCTCTCCATGATGACCACTGCTAGTGTGTGATAAACATATGTGAGGATCAAAAGATGGGCTAGAGAATCATTACTGGGGGAAGGCTGATGAATTAATGATAAGTTCAGTGCAAGTGCATGCAGCTCAGTGCAGCTGGTACCTAGGCTCTGATGTTAGCACATCTAAGAAAAGCTCATGCAGTTCAGTGCAGTTGGTACTCAGGCTCTGCAGGTCAGCACAGCAATAAGGAAGCTCATGCAGCCTAGTACGAGCCATTTGTACAGAGCAGAAGTAGAAGCCATTTGTACCCAGGCTGTGCTGGTCAATGCAGCTAACAGGAAGCTCATGCAGCTCAGTGTAGCTGGTACCCAGGCTCTGCAGGTCAGCACAGCTATGAAAAGCTCACGCAGGTCAGCACAGCTATGAGGAAGCTCACCCAGTTCAGTGCAGCTGGTACCCAAGCTGTGCGGATCATCTCAGCTAAGAGGAAGCTCATGCAGCCTAGTACAAGCCATTTGTACAGAGCAAGAAAGTGTCTTTTCAGTAGTACAGGAAATGAAGAATCTATTGCATGCACTACCTGCTATAGAACTACCACAACCTCCGAATTGCACTTATTGCAGCTGTGCAGTAAATACTACACAAGAAAACAAAAGAAACAGTGAAAGTCAAGGGAAATCAGAAGCCCAAGTGCTCTAGAACCTGCTGCAATTAGTCCAACTCTCACTACATCAGTCATTGTGTAATCCAAGACTGCCCAACAACTGTTTAAACAGATTTAGTCTGTGCAGAAAAATAAAATGCAAAAGCAGCATCAAGCAATGCAGAAATCAGTTTAAAACAAGCAGAATGGTTAGGCAAGTTAAGTGCAGTCAATAAAAAAGTGCTTTCTTGGCTTTATTCTTCTCTTTTCAAATCCATCAGTCAGTTATACCGTGAGTGCACATGACATAGCCCCCTGCAGTCTTATCTGGAAACATCTTTGAAAAGGTTTTAGAGACTGTGGACATTAGTTCCCTCAGTACAAACTGTTTACTGGCCAAGGCATTTAACACAGCCATGCTGGTACTACTGAAAAATGAAAAAAACTTAATGTCATCTTCTATGTTGTCCACCAGATTACAGACTGGCTATCCAAAAGATCCCAAATTGTGAAATGTGTGGTATCTCTCTGAATGTAAGATTATAACTACAGGTGCATGACAAGGACCAGTTCTGGGCCCTATCCTGCTTAGCATTAATTTTGCAAACATCCAAACTGATATCTCAGAAGTGTGGTTGACCAAGTTTGTTAATGACTGCAATCTGAGGACACATCTACTCATTCAGTGATATGAAACAGCTCCACCAAGGACTGGAATATGAACATACCTGGTGTACAGAAAATAATCTAGTGCTAAATGTAAAAAATGTTCAGCACAGTAGTGTTTAGCAAAGAACTCATTTGTCCTCATATTTTTAACCTTTTCCACCCCCTGCAACTGACCATCATCTGCCTTTACTGCCCCTCCTCATCCTCTTGCTCTACCTATCAGTTCTTCATGTCCCAGAACTTAATTCTAGCCACATTCAGGGCTGGTGAAGAGACTGAGGCATCCCAGTGTAGTGTCATATTCTTGCCAGGGGTGTTTTTTCTTCCTTATACCCTAACTTGCCAGTTTATCCCTGTGTGTTTCCTGTAACCCCTATGGGCAGACCTGCAATGGCAACATGCAGCATATATTCTTGCCTCTACTGTGACTTAGCCAATCCCTCCCACCTATTCTCATCTTTGGACATGACCCCTCATGCTTCTGCAGCCTCTATTAGGGATCTAGTGTAAGCAGCATGTTGGTACATGCCTCCCCCGACAAGGATAGGCACACCCATCCATCACTTTCTGTGTGTCTGATGCTCAAGTTAATAACTGAACCTGGGTCACCTCAGCCATAGTCTGAGCTTTATCTCTATGCAAAAGGGTGAGGCTGCTCTCAATTCATGTGTTATAAATGGTAGTCCTTTTTAGACAGATATGATCATAAGAGACCTGGTTACTTATGCAGGTCACTCTGTATCATTTGATCATCATGTTTCAACCATAGTCAGAAAATTCTTTCTACATGGCCCAAGTTATTTTCGAGGGAATGTCAAGATCTAAAGATGCCATCCTACAAGTGCACTCCTCTCTTTACAGATCCATCATTGCATACAGTGGTACCTTTGTTATATATAAATCCAAACATTTCCCTCATTTGGAAAGACCAACCAATTTTCTAACAAAACCAAAATTTCTAACTAAGAAAATCTAATGGTCTTAAATCCTTCAACAAGTTTATTTTTTATGTGGCAGACTTTATACCTGAACAATTTAATGAAAACAGGGGTGCTCAATTAAAGTTTAAAGAATTGCAATGGCAGATCCAAATTAATGCAACTGTTTATTGGTTTTGATGTGTTTTACAGCTACATTTTTTATTTTATAAAGGATTAGAAAGTTTAACAAATGTAAAAAAAAAAGTAATCCTTCACAGTATGTTGATCATAATATCTCATTGTATGATTATTAGCTTAGATATGTAAGAAAGCATTTAACAGGTTCATAGGTAGGTACTAGGCTATCTGCTCGAGGGCATTTATAAGCCTAGCCGGAGTGTGTCGGCTTTCGATGCCCCATTGATTAATTAACTGAGCCTTTGTCAAGCAGAGCCAATGAAGTGATCCCAGGGGTGTATTTTCTGTTACCCATCCACTCGTCAAGGTTTCTCTTGAAGAGTGTTAGTGAGGGGCTCTGCCTAATGTAGATAGGAATTTTGTTCCAAAGCATGGGGAGTCTCTGTGACAGGAATCTATCCCTCCAGCATGTTCTATTTATTGTTGTAGCAAGGTTTAGTTCACTACAGCATGTGGCTCGCAGTGACTTGGATTTCTTTAGATGGAGCATGTCCATCAATTCTGAGTTGGACATGGCTTTGTAAGTCAGACAGAGATCAGCTAAGCAATATGCCACTGAGTACAGCCAGAGTTTTTTCAGTCAGTCTGCATAGGACATATGTTTGAGGCCAGTAATCCTCTTGGTGAGGTACTTTTGTGGTCTTTCCAGCTGTTGGAAGGGTCTTGTGAGGTACATCCTAAATGGGGCATTGTACTCTATGATGGGTCTGATGATTGACAGGTAGAGGGGCACTATAACCTCTTTATTTCTAGATGCGAACCCTTTTGTAATTAGATGGGCCACATAAAAGGATTTCCTAATTACTTTCACAGTATGATTGTCAAAGGAGAGATTACTATATACCTAGGTCCCTAGATCTCTTATTACATCTTCTGTATTAAGGGGGCTGCCACCTATGTGGTAATTCATGGGTGTTTTGTTTTTCCCAAATGGGATGACTATGCATTTTTTGGCATTTAGCTTGAGGCCATGACTTTGTCACCAGGTGTCTGTCTCAGTAAGGCCTTTTTGGAGGATGTCCGTGTCAGCCGGCGAGTCAATTATGGCTCCCAGTTTGCAGTCATCGGCGAACTTGGTTAAACATAGTCCTCCTGTGTTTGCCTGTACTTCTGAGAAGTATATGCTGAGCAGTAGGGGTCCCAGGACCGTGCCTTGTGGGACACCACTTGTGACTTGTTTAGAGTCGGACCTGGAGCCTGCTATTCTTACCATGTGAGTTCTGTCTGTAAGCCAGTTGGCAACCCATCTTTTGATGTAGGGGTTTATGTTCAGGCTGGTGAGTTTTTCTATAATACCTGAGTGAGGAATGGTGTGAAATGCCTTGGCGAGGTCAAGGCAGGCTGTGTGAACCACCTTTTCCTCATCTATGGCCTTGGTGACTGTCTCAAGGAAGTCAACCAAGTTTAGTAGGCATGATCTGCCTTAACAAAGCCGAACTGCATCAGGTCAAGTGTTTGGAGGTTCCCGATGTCTTTGTTAATGAGTTCCATGATGATGTGCTCCATAACCTTGCAGACCAGGCTAGTCAGGCTTATGGGGCGATAGTTACCAGAGTCAGTTGTGGCCCCTCTGTTGTGGAGCAGAATAACTGTTGCTGTGTGCCATTCTATGGGCACGTAGCCTGTGGAGAGGCTGATGTTGAACAGCATGTTTAGGTGGGGGGTTAGTTCATTCTATAGTTCGTGTAAGACGCATTCTGGGACACCATCTGGCCCCATTGATGCTGTGTTTTTGGCTTTTGAAAGGGTTGTTTTCACCTGTGCATCTGTGATTTCCAAGACTCTACACTTTTCCGGTATTCTTGTGGGCCCTTTTGGAGATGGGGGTGGGTGAAGTTTGCAATGAATCTATCTGCCAGGATGTTGGCAATATCAGTAGGTTCAGTATATTTTGTGCTATTTTGCACTAGCTCAGAGCATATCTGTGAGTTGCCACGTAAATTCTTAAAATAGCTAAAGAAGGCTTTGTGGTTATCTTTCGAATCCTTGGCTATTTTTCTTTCAAAGTTAGCCTTGGATGATTTTATGAGGCACCTTAGTTTCTTACAGATACTAATCACGGATGTCTTTCCTTCTTGGGATTTGCTTTTTTCTGAACGAGTTTCCTCCTTTTATTGTATAACCTGTTTATGGCAGGGGTCCACCAGACTGGTTTCCTTCTCTTAGGGGAGTGAGTCTTGGTTTTGCTAGGGATGGCACAATTCATGCATCTTTGTAGGTGCTCATAGAGTGCATTTGTAAAGGATTCTGCATCTTGGGCAGTGTTATCCTTTAGCGTGGGGGCTGTGAAACTTAAAACCTCTGTCTTAAGTAAGGTGAAGTTTGCTTTAGAAAAGTTTTTCACTGTGGTTTCCTTTTCACTGTGGTTCATGGGTAAGTCCCTGACAATCAGTCTGCAGACCATTACAAGTCCAGCCAAAGATTATATTCAAAAGTTCTCTCAAGCCTTGAGGAGGGCAAGACAAACTAGACAGGCAGAAACTGAGGCTGCCCTTCCAATTGTTTAGGTTTACCTTAAAGGTGGCAAGGGTGTAATGTAATGTAAGTTTATCTCCAGAGCTGAGGGATATGTTGGGATATGGAGCTATCATCTTTTCCCATCTCCTGTCCCAGATACACACACACACACACACACACACACACACACACACACACACACACACACACACACACACACACACACACACACACACACACACACATCCCCTCCATAATATTCTGCTCACTACAAACCTAATCTTCTCCTCTCTTTATGCTACCTCTAGCCCTTCTCTTGCTTTATCTACCATGTACTCCATTCTAATTTCTATAATGCAGCTGGTATCCTTCTATCTATAGCAACTATTACCATTTATGCATAATTCATCTATTAAATTATACATTTAACTCATTAACTTAGAGTGTTTGATCTTGCTTTAAAAATGAATATTAAAAATCATTGTAACTTTCAATGCAAATACCTGACTGTAAATCTGAATGAATTTATTGTCATGGAGCTTTACTCTCTGGGCCTCTGCACACAAGTTTTTTTTTTTTTGTACAACCCAGACAGACTCTCCTGTTAAACAAAATGGAAATAAGTTAAAATAAATAAAGCAGCCTGGTGTCCTCCACCACTTTTAGATGTTTTTTTTCTTCAAGCAGCTTGTGATATTAGTTTGCTACAAAGCTTTCTACGTATACTGCAGCACCAGATTTAAAACTGTTTACCAACTGAAAACATGTTGTTAACTTAACTCCATTGTCAGCTCATATCCAAAATGAAAAGAAAAAGAAATGTGTGAACTTACCCTAACAACAGACACCACAGATCTACAGTTCAGACTAGTAACCACCTCATCCCCATTGTGTAGTGGCATAAAGCCCTGACTGCACCTCCAAATAACCATGTACAGTTTGTAGCACAGGCACAGGAAGGACTGAGCTGGGGAGGATGGGACTGAGTTGCTGATGTCAGCTCATCCATCATGGTGGTAGGCAGGAAGTCTGGCTCACTGTAACTGAAGCCTTGGTTTATAGGTACTTACATGGCTATTGATCTGTGATGATTGAAAGAAGCCCAGCCTTATATTCTCATGGTAGTTATTAGCTCTTATGTTTTGTCCACAAACAACCCAGAGTCAGGTAGAAAAAGGATAAGCTGGGACATTTAGACATAATGGTGCTGCAGTATAGTTACAAAGTCAGTACTTTATACGTAGCCAGCAGCAAAAAAGTTGCTGAAATAATCAAATGAGATCCATGCTGCAAATATTGTGCCACTTTTCAGTAGACTGTGGATGCATGGAAGCACAAATGCAACTCCCAAAGACAGCCCTAGTGGAGCTTGCAAAGCTGTTTATTGGTTTTGACGTGTTTTACAGCTACATTTTTATTTTATAAAGGATTAGAAAGTTTAACAAATGTAAAAAAAAAGTAATCCTTCACAGTATGTTGACCATAATATCTCATTGTGTGATTATTAGCTTAGATATGTAAGAAAGCATTTAACAGGTTCATAGGTAGGTACTAGGCTATCTGCTCGAGGGCATTTATAAGCCTAGCCGTAGTGTGTTGGCTTTCGCTGCCCCATTGATTAATTAACTGAGCCTTTGTCAAGCAGAGCCAATGAAGTGATCCCAGGGGTGTATTTTCTGTTACCCATCCACTCGTCAAGGTTTCTCTTGAAGAGTGTTAGTGAGGGGCTCTGCCTAATGTAGATAGGAATTTTGTTCCAGAGCATGGGGAGTCTCTGTGACAGGAATCTATCCCTCCAGCATGTTCTATTTATTGTTGTAGTGAGGTTTAGTTCACTACAGCATATGGCTCACAGTGACTTGGATTTCTTTAGATGGAGCATGTCCATCAATTCTGAGTTGGACATGGCTTTGTAAGTCAGACAGAGATCAGCTAAGCAATATGCCACTGAGTACAACCGGAGTTTTTTCAGTCAGTCTGCATAGGACATATGTTTGAGGCCAGTAATCCTCTTGGTGAGGTACTTTTGTGGTCTTTCCAGCTGTTGGAAGGGTCTTGTGAGGTACATCCCAAATGGGGCATTGTACTCTATGATGGGTCTTATGATTGACAGGTAGAGGGGCACTATAACCTCTTTATTTCTAGATGCGAACCCTTTAGTAATTAGATGGGCCACATAGAAGGATTTCCTAATTACTTTCGCAGTATGATTGTCAAAGGAGAGATTACTATATACCTAGGTCCCTAGATCTCTTATTACCTCTTCTGTATTAAGGGGGCTGCCACCTATGTGATAATTCATGGGTGTTTTGTTTTTCCCAAATGGGATGACTATGCATTTTTTGGCATTTAGCTTGAGGCCATGACTTTGTCACCAGGTGTCTGTCTCAGTAAGGCCTTTTTGGAGGATGTCCGTGTCAGCCGGCGAGTCAATTATGGCTCCCAGTTTGCAGTCATCGGCGAACTTGGTTAAACATAGTCCTCCTGTGTTTGCCTGTACTTCTGAGAAGTATATGCTGAACAGTAGGGGTCCCAGGACCGAGCCTTGTGGGACACCACTTGTGACTGGTTTAGAGTCGGACCTGGAGCATGCTATTCTTACCATGTGAGTTCTGTCTGTAAGCCAGTTGGCAACCCATCTTTGACGTAGGGGTTTATGTTCAGGCTGGTGAGTTTTTCTATAATACCTGAGTGAGGAATGGTGTGAAATGCCTTGGCGAGGTCAAGGCAGGCTGTGTGAACCACCTTTTCCTCATCTATGGCCTTGGTGACTGTCTCAAGGAAGTCAACCAAGTTTAGTAGGCATGATCTGCCTTAACAAAGCCGAACTGCATCAGGTCAAGTGTTTGGAGGTTCCCGATGTCTTTGTTAATGAGTTCCATGATGATGCGCTCCATAGCCTTGCAGACCAGGCTAGTCAGGCTTATGGGGTGATAGTTACCAGAGTCAGTTGTGGCCCCTCTTTTGTGGAGCAGAATAACTGTTGCTGTGCGCCATTCTATGGGCATGTAGCCTGTGGAGAGGCTGATGTTGAACAGCGTGTTTAGGTGGGGGGTTAGTTCATTCTATAGTTCGTGTAAGACGCATTCTGGGACACCATCTGGCCCCATTGATGCTATGTTTTTGGCTTTTGAAAGGGTTGTTTTCACCTGTGCATCTGTGATTTCCAAGACTCTACACTTTTCCGGTACTGTTGTGGGCCCTTTTGGAGATGGGGACGGGTGAAGTTTGCAATGAATCTATCTGCCAGGATGTTGGCAATATCAGTAGGTTCAGTATATTTTGTGCTATTTTGCACTAGCTCAGAGCATATCTGTGAGTTGCCACGTAAATTCTTAAAATAGCTAAAGAAGGCTTTGTGGTTATCTTTCAAATCCTTGCCTATTTTTCTTTCAAAGTTAGCCTTGGATGATTTTATGAGGCACCTTAGTTTCTTACTGATACTGATCACGGATGTCTTTCCTTCTTGGGATTTGCTTTTTTTCTGAACGAGTTTCCTCCTTTTATTGTATAACCTGTTTATGGCAGGGGTCCACCAGACTGGTTTCCTTCTCTTAGGGGAGTGAGTCTTGGTTTTGCTAGGGATGACACAATTCATGCATCTTTGTAGGTGCTCATAGAGTGCATTTGTAAAGGATTCTGCATCTTGGGCAGTGTTATCCTTTAGTGTGGGGGCTGTGAAACTTATCACCTCTGTCTTAAGTAAGGTGAAGTTTGCTTTAGAAAAGTTTTTCACTGTGGTTTCCTTTTCACTGTGGTTCATGGGTAAGTCCCTGACAAGCAGTCTGCAGACCATTACAAGTCTAGCCAAAGATTATATTCAAAAGTTCTCTCAAGCCTTGAGGAGGGCAAGACAAGCTAGACAGGCAGAAACTGAGGCTGCCCTACCAATTGTTTAGGTTGACCTTAAAGGTGGCAAGGGTGTAATGTAATGTAAGTTTATCTCCAGAGCTGAGGGATATGTTGGGATATGGAGCTATCATCTTTTCCCATCTATTCCATTAAATTAACATCAACACAAACACATTACTACTACACACACACACTACACACATCACACTACACACACAACCTACTTAAACTAATCACTTACTACAGACTTTCTGGGCCTTCACAAGTTTTTTTTTACCCAGCCCTTCTCTTGCTTTATAACAAAATAATCCAGTTTAAAATTTAATAAAGCAGCTGGTATCCCATCTATTTTAATATTACATTTATGCAAATTCATCTATTAAAATTTACTTTAAACTTTAACGTTTGACTGTTTGATCTTGATTTAAAATAAACTGAAAACATTGTAACTTTCAATGCAAATACCTCACTGTAAATCAAATGAAATTAAGAATGGAGCTTTACTCTCTGGGCCTCGCACAAGTTTTTTTTGTAAACCCACACAGATCTCCTGTTAAACAAAGGAAATAAGTTAAAGGAATAAAGCCCTGGTGCCCCCACCAATTTTAAACATGTTTTTTTCAAGCAGCTTGTGATAAGTTTGACAAAGCTTTGAGGATGACTGAGTCCTGATGTTTAAACTTTACCAACTGAAAACAGGTAACTTTACTCCATTGTCAGCCATATCCAAAATGGAATACAAGAAATGTGTGAAATACCCAGCCATATTCCATGGGAGATTACCCTATCTTAGTCCAGACAGTAACCACCTCATCCCATTGTAGTGGCATAAAGCCCTGATGCACCTCCAAATAACCATGTTCAGTTTGTAGCACAGGCACAGGAAGGACTGAGCGGGAGGATGGAACTGAATGCTGATGTCAGCTCATATCATTGGTGCCAGAATTCTGACTACTGTAACTGAAGCCTTGGTTTATAGGTACTTACAGCTAGATCTGTGGATTGAAAAAGCCCAGCATGGGGTTCTCATGGTAGTTATTAGCCTTATGTTTTGCCCCAAAACCATCCGTACCACGGATAACTGGGACAGGTTTGACATAATGGGCTGCAGGATGGAGTCTAGTACCTGTGTAATAAGAAAAGAGCTTTCTAATAATGATGGATCCAGCTGCAAACAATTTTGACCCCTTTACAAAACTGATCAACTATGGAAGTTCAATTAGATTCAGTCCAGAAAGCATAGCCAAAATAATAGCTATAAGGGGAGTAGGTTAGGCTACATTTAGGCAATGACACAGCACTACAACTTGATCCCTCAACCCGCTTGGAAATTGGCAGTAGAACCCGCATGAGGCCTAGGGTCGCCGATCCAGTACAATGAATAAGAAAAGTGCCGCTAGTTTGTTGTGGTCAGCTTGTGGTGCTAAATCCAACAACAAAATAAAACAACTGATCAACCAAATAATTGCATGTTTGGTTCACCATTGTCAGCCCATATAAAAAAGTGAAAAGAAGACGCTGAATGGGGTGTGGCCCCCAAGCTTTACTCACCAGCACTACAATAAAACTACTTGTCAACTGCAAAGAACTGCATGTAAAAATGTATTTGTGTGCTAATGACATTTTATTTTACTTTACAAAGATAGTTCTCTCCTCACTCTTTCAAAATTGCAGACTTCCTTAGTAAGCAGGGAACCGGAAAGACAATAACATACTACATTGTCAGTATGTCTCATAGAAAGACAGAGGCTGTGAAGGTATATTACAGTGCTAATTAACCGGCTCTTACCTTTTGCCTCTTGATACCATGAAGCCTTGACTTGCATATATTGTCATGATGTATTTTTCTTAAATGGATATTTTCCAGTTTTATACTTTCAGAAGATCTGTGTCTTACTAGTTTTGTACTTTTACACTTGCTGTGGTACTTTTCTTTCCAGGCTTTCTCTAATAATGAGCATTCACCCAGTTGGGCTTTTCCTATTAACAAATGCAAATAATAAGCAAACATATCTATGGAAGGCCAACAGGTACATCAGGGGTATTGTTGTCTCACTGTGCATATACTCCAGGTAAATGTGCAGTTGTTGCATGCCTTCCCACATAATACAGAGAAAACTCACCAGCAGCACAATGTTGTGTGCAGCTTTTGTCTGTGCCTGGATTACTGACCTACACAACTGGGATTGATTCTGAGAGTCATGTACATATTAGGGGAGGTACTAGCATTATGGTGGCATAGTACCCTCTATATCTACCTTGTATGCCTACAGCAAGGGCAGTGCACATGACAGATGTTGTGTGGGCTAGAATTCTGTAGAGCCTGTGTATGGCTTTCAGGTACAGGATGTTTGTCATGCTCTGGTGGGACCTTGTGCTCAGCCACTACTTCTAAAGAGACTGCCATAATGATGAGTGTGGGACACCCCTCTTCCTGCAGTATTGCAGACAGTGCCAATGTGTCATTGCGCCATGCCACTTGGATGTCATCATCATTATCATCTTCAGCTACATGAGGCCTACTGATGTCAGCTTACTGTCATACTACTGTTCTTGTGCTTCCACAGTGGAACCTATGAACACATGACAGCAGTGACTGCTCATGCACATATGCCTGCATACCTTGTGTGACATACATATTAGTACACATGTAAGACTGCTATACAATGCGCTATAAGTTGTGCCTTCTGTGTTACACTTTCAGACCAGAGGTGTCTGAAAGAACTGATATTAAGGTGGACCATAATTAATCCTTCTTTCAAGTCACGCAGTATATGTTACATAGTGTAATAAATGAATATTACTAAGCTGATTGCCTCCTACATTCTTACAGGGAGGGATAGTTAGTGGCAGAACTGCTCTTACATCCTGGCCTCTCCCAGGTATGAGCAGGTGAATCCTCCTGGCTGACAAATGACTACTTGACCTCTATCAACAAATTCTGTGTTGGCAGTCCACCCCTGTGGTAGAATTGTCTGCTCACATAACCCATGTTTTTCCTTCGCACAAAGTATAATTTTAGTATCCCTCCATTGCACTTGCTGTAGGGACCTATTGTGGCTGCACACAGTATTTAAATCCTGAGACGATCCCTGCTAAGTCTGTCCCTAACATTGCTTGTCTGATGTACATTTATCCTGGAGATGCACATCATATATGCCAAGAGCCTACAATAGCAGCTCATTGTGTTAGCTAATTAAATGTTCTGGGTCTTCCCTCCTTCAGAGGATCTTGCCTTTCCCTATACACTTAAGAATAAACATACTGTGGCCTGGTTAGCAGATACAGTTACTGCCGCACACAGTCGCATCCCTCCTATATAGTACTGTGCTCATACATTTAAATTTGGCCCTGTAAGCCCCCTCCCCTTTCCCGAAGGTATGTAATCCTGTATGTTCACAACTTGCTGCCACACATGCAGCTAGACATTAATGTGTCTTGCGAGTGTGATGGGTTCCCATTTACACAAGTGACAAGGCATGTGCTTCATTCTCAGACTCTTTCTCTCTCTCTCTTGACAACCACCACAGTGGATGCTGATATGGATGAGGTACTTTACCAAGCAGGATTTCTTCCTTACCTCTGTAAAACTTTTCATCCATACAACCCTTAATCAAAAGCCCTATTTTTCGTCACATGATTGTAAGTGGTACTGTGCAAGCTCTTACACTGAGCTTATAGCAGGCAGTAAGTTTACAGTTATACAAATTAATTCACATAGTGGAAGTGTCTCCACATATACCCATACATATCAGCCTGAGCAGTGCATTCAGCATTTAGTATGAGGCATGTGACCTTTAAGCCAGTGCTTAAGGCATGTCTATGCACATAACACTGCAGCACAACAGCTTATTGCACTATTTGCAAATCTGTAAACACAGTGCTACTGTATTGTCATCAAGTAAACCTACTGAGTTCCTGCTTGCTATTCCAGGGAAAGACATATTTTCAAGTTCCTCCTTTGGGACCAAAGATTTTAAAGGGCACCTGCTAGCCTCTATGAGTACTCTGGCCCACACAAGTTTTTTTTTTTTTTGTACAACCCAGACAGACTCTCCTGTTAAACAAAATGGAAATAAGTTAAAATAAATAAAGCAGCCTGGTGTCCTCCACCACTTTTAGATGTTTTTTTCTTCAAGCAGCTTGTGATATTAGTTTGCTGCAAAGCTTTCTACGTATACTGCAGCACCAGATTTAAAACTGTTTACCAACTGAAAACATGGTAACTTAACTCCATTGTCAGCTCATATCCAAAATGAAAAGAAAAAGAAATGTGTGAACTTACCCTAACAGTCATGTGGCAACTGTCAGCTTTTTAATGACACCACAGATCTACAGTTCAGACTAGTAACCACCTCATCCCCATTGTGTAGTGGCATAAAGCCCTGACTGCACCTCCAAATAACCATGTTCAGTTTGTAGCACAGGCACAGGAAGGACTGAGCTGGGGAGGATGGGACTGAGTTGCTGATGTCAGCTCATCCATCATGGTGGTAGGCAGGAAGTCTGGCTCACTGTAACTGAAGCCTTGGTTTATAGGTACTTACATGGCTATTGATCTGTGATGATTGAAAGAAGCCCAGCCTTATATTCTCATGGTAGTTATTAGCCCTTATGTTTTGTCCACAAACAACCCAGAGTCAGGTAGAAGAAGGATAAGCTGGGACATTTAGACATAATGGTGCTGCAGTATAGTTACAAATTCAGTACTTTATACGTAGCCAGCAGCAAAAAAGTTGCTGAAATAATCAAATGAGATCCATGCTGCAAACATTGTGCCACTTTTCAGTAGAGTGTGGCTGCATGGAAGCACAAATACAACTCCCAAAGACAGCCCTAGTGGAGCTTGCAAAGCTGTCATGGGGTGGTAGGTTAGGGACTACTTCTGTTAGCAGTATGACACAGCACTAGTAACTTTGATCTCCTCACCAGCTCTGGATATTGGTCAGGTAGAACCTGGATGAGGCCTAGGAGGGGGGTGGGGTCTAGTAGACCCAGTGAATAAGAAAAGGAGCTGGTAGTAGTTGATGGTCAGCTGCAGGGAGCTAAATCCAAGGGAACAAAATACAAATACTGATCAACTATACACAGTTACAAGTTAGATTCAGTCCATTGTCAAAGCATAGCCAAAATAATAAATAAGGAGGGAACTTACCAAGAGCTGACATGAGGAATTTACACCCAAACTACTCCACAGCACCACAATTTAAACTATTGGTAAACTGCAAAGAACTGCATGATAGATTGACTCTATTTTCAGCCCATATCCAGTACAATAAAATGAGACAGAACTTTCCACTATTAGTTGTGAAGCATCTTTGTGCTTTCTAACTACTCAACAACACTACAATTAAAACGACTGATCAACTGCAAATAATTGCATGTTTGGTTCACACCATTGTCAGCCCATATAAAAAATAGTGAAAAAGAGAGAACTTGTTGATAATGGGTGTGTGGCCTCCGCAAGCTTTCTAACTACACCATGGCACTACAAATAAAACTACTTGTCAACTGCAAAGAACTGCATGTAAAAGTTTATTTGTGTGCTAATGACATTTTATTTTACTTTACAAAGATAGTTCTCTCCTCACTCTTTCAAAATTGCAGACTTCCTTAGTAAGCAGGGAACCGGAAAGACAATAACATACTACATTGTCAGTATGTCTCATAGAAAGACAGAGGCTGTGAAGGTATATTACAGTGCTAATTAACCGGCTCTTACCTTTTGCCTCTTGATACCATGAAGCCTTGACTTGCATATATTGTCATGATGTATTTTTCTTAAATGGATATTTTCCAGTTTTATACTTTCAGAAGATCTGTGTCTTACTAGTTTTGTACTTTTACACTTGCTGTGGTACTTTTCTTTCCAGGCTTTCTCTAATAATGAGCATTCACCCAGTTGGGCTTTTCCTATTAACAAATGCAAATAATAAGCAAACATATCTATGGAAGGCCAACAGGTACATCAGGGGTATTGTTGTCTCACTGTGCATATACTCCAGGTAAATGTGCAGTTGTTGCATGCCTTCCCACATAATACAGAGAAAACTCACCAGCAGCACAATGTTGTGTGCAGCTTTTGTCTATGCCTGGATTACTGACCTGCACAACTGGGATTGATTCTGAGAGTCATGTACATATTAGGGGAGGTACTAGCATTATGGTGGCATAGTACCCTCTATATCTACCTTGTATGCCTACAGCAAGAGCAGTGCACATGACAGATGTTGTGTGGGCTAGAATTCTGTAGAGCCTGTGTATGGCTTTCAGGTACAGGATGTCTGTCATGCTCTGGTGGGACCTTGTGCTCAGCCACTACTTCTAAAGAGACTGCCATAATGATGAGTGTGGGACACCCCTCTTCCTGCAGTACTGCAGATAGTGCCAATGTGTCATTGAGCCATGCCACTTGGATGTCATCATCATTATCATCTTCAGCTACATGAGGCCTACTGATGTCAGCTTACTGTCATACTACTGTTCTTGTGCCTCCACAGTGGAACCTATGAACACATGACAGCAGTGACTGCTCATGCACATATGCCTGCATACCTTGTGTGACATACATATTAGTACACATGTAAGACTGCTATACAATGTGCTATAAGTTGTGCCTTCTATGTTACACTTTCAGACCAGAGGTGTCTGAAAGAACTGATATTAAGGTGGACCATAATTAATCCTTCTTTCAAGTCACGCAGTATATGTTACATAGTGTAATAAATGAATATTACTAAGCTGATTGCCTCCTACACTTTTACAGGGAGGGATGGTTAGTGGCAGAACTGCTCTTACATCCTGGCCTCTCCCAGGTATGAGCAGGTGAATCCTCCTGGCTGACAAATGACTACTTGACCTCTATCAACAAATTCTGTGTTGGCAGTCCACCCCTGTGGTAGAATTGTCTGCTCACATAACCCATGTTTTTCCTTCGCACAAAGTATAATTTTAGTATCCCTCCATTGCACTTGCTGTAGGGACCTATTGTGGCTGCACACAGTATTTAAATCCTGAGACGATCCCTGCTAAGTCTGTCCCTAACATTGCTTGTCTGATGTACATTTATCCTGGAGATGCACATCATATATGCCAAGAGACTACAATAGCAGCTCATTGTGTTAGCTAATTAAATGTTCTGGGTCTTCCCTCCTTCAGAGGATCTTGCCTTTCCCTATACACTTAAGAATAAACATACTGTGGCCTGGTTAGCAGATACAGTTACTGCCACACACAGTCTCATCCCTCCTATATAGTACTGTGCTCATACGTTTAAATTTGGCCCTGTAAGCCCCCTCCCCTTTCCCGAAGGTATGTAATCCTGTATGTTCACAACTTGCTGCCACACATGCAGCTAGACATTAATGTGTCTTGCGAGTGTGATGGGTTCCCATTTACACAAGTGACAAGACATGTGCTTCGTTCTCAGACTCTTTCTCTCTCTCTCTTGACAACCACCACAGTGGATGCTGATATGGATGAGGTACTTTACCAGGCAGGACTTCTTCCTTACCTCTGTAAAACTTTTCATCCATACAACCCTTAATCAAAAGCCCTATTTTTCGTCACATGATTGTAAGTGGTATTGTGCAAGCTCTTACACTGAGCTTATAGCAGGCAGTAAGTGTACAGTTATACAAATTAATTCACATAGTGGAAGTGTCTCCGCACAATACTACCCATACATATCAGCCTGAGCAGTGCATTCAGCATTTAGTATGAGGCATGTGACCTTTAAGCCAGTGCTTAAGGCATGTCTATGCACATAACACTGCAGCACAACAGCTTATTGCACCATTTGCAAATCTGTAAACACAGTGCTACTGTATTGTCATCAAGTGAACCTACTGAGTTCCTGCTTGCTATTCCAGGGAAAGACATATTTTCAAGTTCCTCCTGCACAAAGATTTTAAAGGGCACCTGCTAGCCTCTATAGTAGTCATTTGAAGAAGGGTGACACCTGGCATGCATTGATAGAGATGCTAGGGGATGACACTGGAATTAGTCATTATGAGAAAAGTATTGATATTGTTATGTATTGGTATTGTTATAATGTCCTTAGGAGTTGCCACCCTGAGCTGCTCCATTAATGGGAGGCTGAGTTTTAGGACAGTGAGCCAAAGATGTACTACAAGCACTTTCTGTTTGATGCACTGTCTGTTTGATAAGTGCCATTGTTTTGTAGTATATAGACTTAGCAGTACATACTTTATTTTACAGCTGTTGAGGCATATACAGAAAGTAGGAGCAACCTTCTAGGCAGTGGGAGTGTACATGTTCTGTGGCAGTCCACTGTACAACTGCAATGGTGTTGTTATCATAAATATGTCTGATAAGTTTCCCATTGTTTCACTGTCCTGCAAGTTCAGCTGAATGTGAGGAATAGGAGGATTAGTGGCCACTCTCAGGCCCATCTCCAGCAGCAACTGCATCTTATGATGGGCTACCAGTGCCATAGGTCTGCCCCTCAATTGGAAGTGACCAGGAAGGACCCAACAAGTCTACCTTTAACATGATGGTTAAGGGGTCCTCTCCTGCAAGGGGACTGGATGAGTCACTGGAAATAAGTTTAAATGGTAAACAAAACAATTTATACCAACAAAATGATGAAACAATTGATTGATAGAATAATGGAATAATGGATAAATACATAAAAAAACACAAAACATATATCTATAAATCTTATACTAAACAAAACTTGCCTTGTATTTTAAAATAGATTTGATTGAAATATAGTCATTAATACCAGGTTGTCTCATGGCATTCAAAGGGCCACACTATTAGTAATATCACCGCCCTGTTCATCAAAAACTCTATCAATAATAAAAAATAAGAACTTATTAAATCCATCACATCTACTACTATGAAGGTATAAGGCATTGTGTTGATCCTTATTTCTAATTGATCTGACATGATATAAACAAGATTCTTGGTATTGCAATTACATTTGCCGAGTTTGATAATAGCCTTTCACTGAAACATATGTGCCCTCAGCTATAAACCTACAGCTCCTACAACATCCACATTTTGACATCCTGGATACTCTATTCCTTATATCCCTTTCCAATATAATCCTCAAATTGTCACCCCTACTAAATACTATCCTAGGATGAGTTCCTAAAATCTCCTTTTTTCATTGAACTTCAAAACAAAACATGGTCAAAAGACTCTTTCTGATTAGGAACCACTTGTTCACATTTAACACCATCCATTTCATGCACAGTCAAAAGAATAGGTGAGTAAATTGTACTTCTTTTCTTAACAACCTCTTTCTTTAAACTTAATAACAATTGAAGTGGGTAACCCTATAAGCATACCAATAAGCTTAAAATTTCTTGTTTAAATAAAGTCTCATCACTATTTCCTCTGATGATAAGGATGGCAACTCTTGAAATGTAATAGCGAATTTGAGTAACTTTCCTTCCTGTATAAAGTGCTCGACAACCCATCATTATCTTTAAAGATTGTAATATCCAAGAAATTAATGCTATCTTTGTTCCATATATGTGTGAATCTCAAAACTGGTAGTGGTGTTTAAATATTGTACAAATTCAACTGCTCCAGCCTCATCTCCTTTCCATAGAATAAGCAAATCATCTAAAAACCTATTGTACAGGAGTATGTTCTCATAAAACCTAGATGAAAAAATAAAGGTTCTTTCCCATGCTAGTAAAACAAGATTGGCAAACACTGGGGCACACCTAGCCCCAATTGCCACTCCAGAACATTGCTGAAACATTTCACCCTCAAATTTTATGAAATTATTGGAAAGTACAATTTCCATCAAATCACACAAAAAATTGAGTCTACCTTTGTCTACGGTGTGGCTCTTGTTCAGACTATCATAAAACATCTCCAATCCTAGGTCATGGAGGATAACAGAAAACAAATTGACAATGTCAATCGTAAGAAAGCCAAATAAACTGCTATCTACATTAACCTCCCTTAATCTTTCTAGGCAATGCCATGAGTCCCTAAGGACATGATCTACCTCGGTTAAAGCTGTTTTGCAGATAGAATCAACAAATGAGGCAAGGGGTTCAGTTTTTGAACCCTGGAATGGGTCTAAATTGAAGATTTGTAATGCCTTTATGTACTTTGGGTATACCAAAGATACATGGCAAGCTAGGGTTCTTAACAAAAAGGTAGTTGTATTCTACTTCAGAGATGGCTCCTTGAAATAATGCATCTGACAGAAACAAATCAATCTTCTTGTAAGCAAGGTTTATTTCATTCCTCGAAACTCTTTTGTAAGTATTTAATATCAAATATTAATTGTTGTTATATGTGATGTATTTATTAGTAGGGTTAACATGGTAGATTTTGACGTAATGGTCAGATTTTTGTAATACATATATATGTTTTGTGTTTTTTGTTTTTTAGGATTTTATTGTGTGTATGAGTTTAAAATGTTTTTGGAGGGAAATTTATGTATTTATCCATTATTCCATTATTCTATCAATCAATTGTTTCATCATTTTGTTGGTATAAAAGGTTACAATGGATTTTATACACTGACTCTGAAGAAGCCAATGTTTGGTGAAAGCGCTTAGTCAGTGACTGCTAATAAACCACCTTTATTTACAGCTTGTTGTTATTGCCTGGTTCTTGGGGCAGTTTTCGTGTTCCTGCCTTCTTCATAAGTTTAAATGGTGTGGTGAAGAAGCAGTGTTAAGTATGAGACTGTAAAATGGTCTAAACTATTTTTTTCTACTGGTAAGCATGTTTGCTCATATATTAATTGCCTATATAAAGAGAGTATTTTCAACACAATTCAAAGTTTAATGAGGTTTTCAGCATTTGGAGATTAACTCTGGCATCTCGATCTATTTTCTTTATCATCTAACTTGTTTCCATGTTTTCTTATTTCATCCTCCTCTTTCACACATTTATTTATCCTTATTGTTTTACTAAAGTTCTGTGGCCTCACAGACTTAGCTTCCTCATAATGTAACCCTTTGAAGAAAATAACCAGTACATTTTCCTGAGAAGTTTCTATGAAATTATCTAGATACATATAACTTCCGTTAGCCAAAGGCTGTGTTTTCTTAAATCATTTTGGAAAGCACCAGAATAATGCTGCTATCTAGTCAGAATTTAAGGCATGAGGAAGAAATTAAAATGTCATTGCTGATGTGTCTCTCTGCTGGACTAGTGTTGGTAAATTTGCAATACAAGCTTTTGCAAGTTTTATGAATGCCATTTCCTACCTATGCATGCATATTTCCAACCTTAACATAAGCCAAAGATTTTGGACCTTTTTCAGAGTATCACTGTGTAAGGTCTGTGTAGGATAGCATTATCTTCATACATGCCAATGGTAATGTCTTAAACCCTGTTGTTGTACATTTCTTAGAACAATTATATTTTTATATTTAAATACACACTGCATTCTGGGTGGTAGAATGCAAAGGCAGTATTATGTTTAAGTTGTGCAAGTTATTTTACCATTTTTGTTTTGGCATAATTGTTATGACTAACAGAAATAAAGAATATTTAAAGGAAAATGTATACAATTTTTAGTTCTAATGTTATGTGTCAGCACAAATACATTTTGGATACATGTTGCATGTTCAACACTAAACAAAAGTTGTATACACATTCTTGTCATAAAGAGAGTGGTGCAGAATTTTACAAATAGTTATGGCCATACCTCCTGCCACCGAGTCTAGTCTGAGGAAATTCCTGGCATCCACCTTTGTCTACACTGCTGAAACCTCCACAGAGGACAAGGCGGTTGTTATTTGAGAGATAAGAGTTGGAAGTGGAAGCTCTGCCAGGTAAATCAGGTGAATCCTGAAAAAATACTGCTTTTCTAATGTTTCACATGAAATGCACCCTTCTTTGTGTTTGTTTCTCAGATCCCTAAGAGTTCACTTACTGTAAGTCAGTGTGGAAAGTATTAGTGTCAGCCCATGGGTTACATCTCAAAATAGTGAATGGAGAAATAATGATAGAAGAAAGGGATGAAGGTATACCATAGCATAAAATCCCTATACTTCTCTTACTATTAATATAAATAACAAGAGTGTATCAGCAAGAAGAGACAACTTTGTTTTATATGGATGGGGAATCTATTCCACAGCAGCTGCAGAATTCTTCACAAAATATACCTGCTGCTCCAAACTGTTCTGCTTTTGTTGTAGAACAGGTTTAGATCCCTAGATCAAATACTTCTGATGCCATTTGACTTGCTGATGTACTGAAATTCCTTAACTAATGGGTTGGATGATGTATGACAGACACAGGGTCGCCTCTTAGCAACCTACAGGATACCAAGTATAGTCTTTAATGCTGCAATTCTTTTCATCACATTATAAAGATTAATGGCAGATGACTGATTCCATAAACAGCATTCTGCCAGACCATTAGAAATTGTGGTTGGGCCTTGTTGCAACACTTTCGATTACTTTCTAGCTCAATGTTCATTGACCAGCCATGTAGTCTGATATTGGCACTAATCTGAACAAGTCTACAGCCCCAGAAAACAGTTTACAAGACACAAGAGATTATATTTCAGTTTAGTGGCTCAATAACATTTCCTGTTAATTCATATGGTTTGTTTTTGTTTTTAGGTGTTTAAAAGAATGTGACTTTTAAATTTACTTTAACTGCACTACTTTATTTTAGAACAATTTCACAAAATAATAATGGATTAAAATGAACTATTCTATATTTCAGCTGAATGCCATGACTTTATTTCTCTGTGCATGAAGTAACGATGACAAGAATTATTTGATTTTGCACTTTCACTGCAGTTCATGTACTGTGTTTTTGTTTCAGAGTAATTCATATAATGCTTCCTGTTAATGAAATGAAACTCATTACTGGACTGGCCTACAGAGTCAGACAGACCATTTATGTCTCTAAAACTTCCTCAATGTATTTTTCAAGGATTTCCTCTCACATTCCCTTGTGAAAGAAGCCCTTTCAAGCAGTTCTTTTGGAGATTGTTCCAGCTATCCATGAACTCAGGCTTTAATAGATAGCTACTTTTTGAGTCAGTGACCACACAGGATGAGTCATGTGATGTTTAAAAAACAGTGAAGTCCCAGTGTTGAACGAAATCCCTTCTGTTTAACTAAATCAATAGCAGTTTGGTCATTCAGATATTTCTTACAACAAATATATAAGTGAAGTAACTCAGACTAATTGGCATGACATTTCTGTGGTTTCTGCCAGTGGATGACTTGTCCAACATGCATGCCAATTAATATGACTCAGCAGTTTGTTAACTTACATATCATGTGTTAAAATGGCATATGTGTGCATCCTTTCCATCTTCATCTTACAAGAACTAAAACTCATCTTTGGCACAAGGCATGTTTTTAATGACAGCAATATTCCCCCAGCTAATTAAGAAATTTCACAGTATCAAAAGAAATACTGCTACAAATACTCAAGCAGCCATGCAATCAGGAAGTCAGAATATTTTCAGCAAAATAAATCTCATTTACCTGCATTCCCAAGGTTGTATCATTCACATATTGATAGTGGATGATCAAAGGCGTTGGCAGGTTTATGCTATGTACACTATAGCATACACTTTCCTAGTTGGAGGGGTAGCAATACCATCGGGAATTAGGGAAAAAAAGCCCTTAAAATTCCTTCCCTGTCCCCTCCCCACAGGAAAACCTGCCTTGTAAGTATGAAGGTGGAGGGGGGGGGGGGTAGTGGGGTGGTGACCTGACCAGACTTCAGTACTATTGGCTGCAGCTGTATTTGGCGGGCTGCTTAATTCCCATTAAATAAAGCTAAAGTCAATCGTTTCCCCTCTTTTACTTACCTTGTTGGTGGCTGCTGCATACCTGGGGGTGGTGTTCCTGAATCCTTCCTAATCCTGATTCATGAGTCTTGACTAGCAACAGTGAGTTTTGAGTTGTGCTTGTTCCATTAGAGTCTTGCCTGGATCCTGGAATAGGACAGCAGTTTGCTGTGGTATTTTGTCTCTTTGTGCACCCTGTAGTAAGTCTATTCTAGCTTACCAAAATCTGTTTGGTGCATTTCTGCCATCACGTGCATTTTCACATCATGTCACCTGGCAACTGGACAGGGTTGGAGTCGGACGAGCAATGAAATTGAAGACTTCCATGAGCCAAAACTGAGGAGTGATTTGGATTAATCAGTGTGTGTGTGTGTGTGTGTGTGTGTGTGTGTGTGTGTGTGTGTGTGTGTGTGTGTGTGTGTGTGTGTGTGTGTGGCTGACTGTGCCTGAGAATGAGAGAGAGAGAGAGAGATGGAAAGAGAGAAAGAGGGGGAGAGAGATAGACAGATTGGGGGGGAGAGAAAGAGAAATGGAGAGAGAGAGAGATACAGAGACAGAAAGACCAATGGAGAGAGTGAGGCAGGAGCAATCCTCTCAACTGTACAAAGTTTCATGGAATGTCCAGATTTTGGCCTCATATTTTTGGTCTGTTCCTCATAAAATTTGAGATTTTTCTGTATTTTTGTGGCAAATCAGGGAGGATTGAATTCATAAAGATAGTCATTTAAGTTTCATACTACATATCATTCAGAAAATGCATGCTAACAACACAAGATCTTTTATTCTAGCAACTTTCTAAGTTTATTATTTATTTAACATTTGTTTATTTTGGCTTTATCTAGATTTTTTGTGGTAAGACGGTGAGAGCTATGAGGGGGGGAGGGGAGGGAGGAGGAAGGGGGGAAGAGGGAGACATAGCTCTCAACTGTCCAATTTTTTGCAGAATGTCCAGGTTGTTTTACTTATATTTTTGGTCTGTTTCTGATAAAATTGTAGCTTTCTGGCAAATCATAAATCATTTAAGACTGAAGTCAGAAAATAATGACAGACATTTGATTTTCAGACTTCATATTGGGTGGGAAGTTGGCATAATGGTTGAGGTATTTCCCTTACAGACACAAGGTGCAGCTTTTGATTCTCACATGTGGTAACTGGCTAGGCTTAAAATGGCTCACAAGGGCATTTAGCCTAGTACTAATCTATGAACCTATCATCATCATCATCAGCCCCCTTTTTCCCATTTTTTTCTACATGAGGTTGAGGTATCATGTTAATTGTTGCCAACTCTCTCGATTCAGTGCCACACTCCTGACTTCTTCAACACTCATGCCTGACTGTCACAGATCTTCTTTCACACAATCCATCCATCTCTTTGCTGGACATCCTCGCTTCCTCTTACCTTCTTCCTGTCTGTCCCAAATCTTCTTCAACAGATTGTCTTCTGCTTTTCTGCACATGTGCCCAAACCACCGTGATCTGTTCTCTTTGATCTTTTCTGAAATTGGAGCTACTTTGGCTTCTGCTCTTATGTCCTCATTTCTTCATCTGTTCCACAGTGTGCATCCTACCACCTTTCTTAGGCACTTCATTTCCATCACCTCTAGCTTCTTCAACTGTTCTGCCTTTACTGCCCAGGTTTCTGTACCATATGGTAGTACTGGTCGCATCACTGTTTTGTACAGCTTACTTTTAAGTTTCTTTGGCATTCTTCTGTCATAGACTACACCTGATACTCTATGCCAGTTGGGTGCAGCCCCTCTGATTCTAACTTCAGACTACCCTTCTCGTCAACCACCCCTCCTAGATACTTGAAGCTGTTTACTTGTTCCACTATCTTCCCTTCTATCTCTATTCTCAGCTTCTTATGATTTCCCCAATTTGCTGCCATTACCACTGGGAACCCCTCTGTGAGGCCAAATACTGTTTGTACTTGAATCACTGGGTCCTTGTACATAGCCTGCACTAATTCTATCAATGTTTCTGGGAATCAAACTGCCACAGTACTGCCCAAATCAGCTTTCTTGGGACCTTGTCATATGCTTTCTCCAAGTCTAGGAATTCCCCAGTTAGACACTCTCCTCATCTCTAGCTTCTTCTCAAGTATCTGTTTCAATGCAAACATCGGGTCAATTGTGCTGCATCCTGATCTGAATCTGAACTGCTCATCTCCCATCTTACATTCTACTATTCTGTGTATCCATTTATCAATCACCCTATCTAAAACTTTCATGCAGTGTGGTAGGAGTTTGATGCCTCTGTACTCCTTACAGTTGTGGACATTCCCTTTGTTCTTGTACACTGGCATGAGTATGCTTATTTTCCAGTCATCTGGGATATGCCTTTCTCTCCACACTGCTATTAGTACCCTCAGGAGCCATTTCTCCCCTATATCACCCAGCATCTTTATCATATCTGATGTGACCTCATCTGAGCCTGCTGCTTTCCCTGACTTCATTTTCCTTAGTGCTGTTCTTAGTTCTTCTAGGATGGGTTCTTCTTCTCTCATCATAGGCTGTTTCTGGGACAGTACAGCTTCTGTGGGGTCAGAAGCTGCTGGCTGTTCTGTGGACTGGTGAGCAGGTTGTTGCTGGCATCCCTTATGAAGGGTGTCTGACTATCTTCTTTATTTTTCTCCGATGCCCTATCCTTTGCTATTGCAACTTCTTTCTTAGCTTCTTTGTTGGCCAGCCAGTAGTCCTTCCTAGTCTGATCAGTCTTTTCTATCTCCCACTTCTTTCTGCATTCCTTCTTTCTTTTGATGACTTCCTGGACTTCTGCATTCTGCCACCAGCTTTCCTTATGTACCTTATTTCCATTGCCTGGCTCGGCCACTCCTAACACATGTGCCAGTGGGATGTTGGAGGCCTGTGTAATGCCTTGAAATGTTGTACTTTCTCTCCAGTCAACTTCCAGGTTTTCAGCCTGGTCTCTATTGACATTAGAGCCTTCTCTGACCACTACTGCTGATTCAACGAACTGGGGATGACTTCTGCAACTGCTGTCTGAATGCTCACTACTCTGCTGTGGGCATAGGCTGATTATGAATACTGCACTGCCCTACTTACACTGGAGTTTGATTGCCTTGAGTCTGAGTCTGATACATAGGATATCCAGCCTCCTCCATCATCATGTCATCCACTTCCATCCTTTCAGTGAGCCTACATTAAGCGTAGCAATTCTCAGTTCATGTTTGGCAGGTTGGTTGGTTTTATGTCCAGCTTTCACTCAACAGAGCTATCCAAGGTAACCCAGGCTGGGCTACTAGATACCGACCAGCCAGTAGCTTATTGACCCAGGGATACTTGGCTTTATGGCAGGCACACACTGTCTCCCACCATTAGCAAGGATCCCTGGCATGTGTCAGACAGAGTAGGCAAGATCAGGTTTTACAGACATGGGAGAAACCTCCACAGAGACACAGGGAGAATATGCAAACTCCATTGGTTAGAGGTCAGGATCAAACTTTGTACCTTGTGCATCAGAGGCAAAGACCTTAACCATTAAGCCATCTGGTCTGGGGGGGGGGACGACGACGACGACTATATCCTTCAGAAAATCCATGCTAATGCAAAACCTGCTATTCGATCAACCTTCTAAGTTTGCAAGAGAAATATTTAAAAAGTGTCCATATTTTTGTTCCCCCATTATTTGTGGCTTTATCCAGATTTCTTGCTTTGGGGGGTGGAAAGGGTGGGGGAGAAGGAGTGAATGCTCTAAAAAGCAGTAGGATAGATTTTGCAGAGTGTATTTATGTCTGCATTTGTGCATGTCTGTAGGGGCAAGAATGAAGTTGGGTGAGTGTGTGTGTGTGTGTGTGTGTGTGTGTGTGTGTGTGTGTGTGTGTGTGTGTGTGTGTGTGTGTGTGTGTGTGTGTGTGTGTGTGTGTGTGTGTGTGTGTGTGTATGTGTGTGTGTGTGTGTCCTACCTCTCAACTGTACAGATTTTCACAGAATGTCCAGATTTTTATCTCATATTTTTGGTCTGTTCCTCATAAAACATGTGCCTTTCTGGCTAATCACTGAGGATTGTAACTAAAAAGTTTCAGACTTCATATCCTTCAGAAAACACATGCTAACACAAATCCTGTTCTAGCAACTAAGTATATAAGAGCAACATTTAAAATCTGTCTCCATTTTTGGTCCTTTGTCCCCCATTATTGTAGGCTATGTCCAGATTTCTTGCACTAAGAGGTTTGGAGGTATAATGCCTATGCCTGGGTTGTCTCATTAAGGGGAAATACACAGGGAATTGTGGGTCTAGGTTTTGTGTGTGTGTGTGTGTGTGTGTGTGTGTGTGTGTGTGTGTGTGTGTGTGTGTGTGTGTGCTCGTGTGTGTGTGTGTGTGTGTGTGTGTGTGTGTGTGTGTGTGTGAGAGAGAGAAAAAGAGAGAGAGAGCATGTGTGTGTGGGTAAATATGTGAGTGTGTCCACAAGTCTAAGTGACTGCTGGGTGGACTTGCTTGATGCTATCTGGTGTTTGTATGTGTAAGAATGTGATAATGGGCTAAAAAGTAGGGATAGATGTTAAATATTACACACATAAGTTTTAAAAGTTGCTGGACTGGCTGTATGTAAATATGCAGTGTGTGTGTGTGTGTGTGTGTGTGTGTGTGTGTGTGTGTGTGTGTGTGTGTGTGTGTGTGTGTGTGTGTGTGTGTGAGAGAGAGAGAGAGAGAGAGAGAGAGAGAGAGAGAGAGAGAGAGAGAGATGACAGGCTAAAAACTAGGGAAATATTTTAAATATTGCTGTTATAATCTTAAAGTTGTTGGAATAACTGGCTCTATGTTGGCATGCAGTTTGTGTATGTGTGGGTGACAGAAATTACAAAGGCCCAAAAGCAGGGACAGATTTCAAATATTGATCGGAAACCTGGATAGTTGCTGTAATAATTGGATCTGTTGACATGCATTTTGTGAAGGATATGAAATCTGGATTCTGGACCAAGAGAAACATAATGTAAGATAAAGGTGGAAAACAGGTCAGATTTTAAATATTGTTTTTGTAAACTTAGAAGGTTGCTAGAATAACTCTGTCTGTTAGTATGTGTGTGTGTGTGTGTGTGTGTGTGTGTGTGTGTGTGTGTGTGTGTGTGTGTGTGTGTGTGTGTGTGTGTGTGTGTGTGTGTATATACAACCTAGTATTATGGACACATTGTAAATATTGCTCTTACAAACTTAGAAAGTTGTTGGAATAACTGGATCTGTTGTTAGAATGTATTTTCCGTGTGGTTGGTAAAATAACCGATCTGTTTTAGCATTCATTTTTATGTGTGAGCAGACCCAAACATAGGGACTCATTTTAAATACCACTGTTACAAACTGGAAATGTTGCTGGAAAAACTGGATCTGTGTTAGTATGCATTTTATGAGGTATATGAAGTCTGCACAAAACCAAACATGATGGCCCAAAAATAGCAACAGATTAAGTACTGGTCTTAACAAACTTAGAAAGTTAACAGTTTGCTGATATTCATTGCAGAGTTTCATTGTTTTGCACTCTGTTTCATGTGGTTCATAGAGCATTGTTGTTTTAATAACCATGCATATTCTAAATGTATGTAGTATTAAATGCTGAGATTCACTTTGGTTTGTGTTTACTGTTTAGGACATAAGTAGTATATTCATCTTCATGTTTTGTAATGACATACCAAACGGAAAGCCTTTCAAAGACTGACCCAGATCTAGCTCATGTCTTGACTGTCATAGCCTTAGTTTAAGGTGCTTTTCTGTTTTCTCAGTGTTGCAGATACTGTTGGCTGAAAATTCTTGATACAAATATATTAGCTGAGGAGAATTATCTGAACTTTTGCAACATGAAGCAGCTAGAGTGAAGAATAAAAATTCAGAGGTGTGTAGCACCATTAGCTTGGATAGAATTGCTGCTTAAGTATTATAACTTGCTATCCTGTTGCTATTGCCTTAACAGATGTATAATACAGCAGAACAAGAGAAAAAAACTGCTTATTTGTTTGTTTTTTTGCATTATACTGTGGCCGTTGTGGCATCTTGCATTATACTGTGGCTGTTGTGACATCTTGCATTATACTGTGGTTGTCGTGGCATCTTGCTCTATATTTTATTTAGGTTGAGTGGTGTGGTGAACTTCTGTGTAAACGTAAGCTGACTGCAGATTCTCCATTGTTCATCAGGCCTGATGCTGGAAAAAGTTGCTGTCACTTTTTTAAAGTTTCTTTGAGTAACAGATCCATTACTGAAATGTTGGCAGATAGTGCATGCACGTGCGTGTGTGTGTGTGTGTGTGTGTGTGTGTGTGTGTGTGATGTGAATGGACATCTGTGAGACTGACTACCTTGATGTGGTACAGATGCTTGTTTCAGTGAATCACTGCTACTAAATGCAAGTTAAAAGTGACCATGGACATCTCAGACTAATTTTTTGCAGGGCAGCATGGATGCATTGAGGGGTAGCAGTACCAGACCTTAAAGTACAAATTGAAAATAACCTGTCTACACACCTATGGGTGATCATATAGATACTTTGGGGTCCTGAACTTAAAAGTACTATTCATTTTTTGGTCACTCACAAAACCTGAGCTTTTCCTAAACAAAAAAAAAAAAGTTTTCTTCAGCACATATTGGAAGGCATTCTTATGTCTTTTTGATAAAGCCCTTGTTCATGCCTGTGACCCTGCAGAGTGATATGAAGTTCTGATAACCAGGTCACAAATTAAGTAAAAGGATAGTAAGAAGAAAAAAAAAATGAAACCTGGCTTACTGGTTTAGGAAAAATAAGCATTACATTTAGCATATTTGACACCGGGGTGATAAGCACACAGTAAAGAAAAATGTAAACTACGTTTTATTTTATTTTATTTATTTTACATTTGTTTACTGGGAAAGTTCAACTGGACACCTGTCCATTTTCAGTGGAGGCCCGGGGAGAAAAGCTCCATATGAAACAAACAAAGACAATCAGAGATAACTTGTATAAGTAGCTTAGCAACAGGTAGTTTACATAGTTAGTTTACATACATATAGTTTACATGTAAGTATTATACATTTAGGTACCCCGAGATTCAGTAAAGTTCTGTGCAAGAATAAACTATTCTTGCATGGAATGTATCATGTCCATGCAGCGCAGCAGCGTCCCTTACATATTCATAAAGGCACGTTGCTGTAACACCTACACGGACATGATCCGTGAATGAGTGCAGGGGGCATGTTACAGCAGTGCCCGCACATGTAACATGCCCCTTCACTCAGAAAGTGCTGTTACTGCACTTTTAAAAGAAAGAGCACAGTTGTCTGTGGATATACTGCACAATTGTGCAGTATATCCGCAGAATGCATACCACAGACATGCATCTGGAGCATGTCACCCAGGCCTCTGCTGAAAATAGGCTTCCCACCCTAGTCGGACTTACCTGGACAACAAATGTTAAATGAAGAAATAAAATAACAGTAGAAACTTAACCCTGACATGCCTGAGTTCCCATACACCTCACAAAATACATGCTAACACAAAACCCGTTATCACATGCACTTTTAAAGTGCTAAAATTGTCCCTAGTGCTGTGCCCTTGTTCCCCCATTATGGCAGGCATACTCCTAAAGTGAGAAAAAGTAAAATTTCATTTAAATCCTCAAAATATATATATATTTTTTTATTAAACCAATAAGGTTTAACCATAGCTGAGTGGATGTGCCCGTTATGCAGCTATGCATAGCAGAGTTCAAACATCAAAAGAAGCTAAATAGAAACATACATTCAAAATTGTTGAAGTGGAATGGAGTAGTGGTTAGAACATTTGCGTAGCATACAGATAGCCATGGTTTGAGCCCCACTGCAGTCCATGCATTTTCATAAGTGAAACACAACTAAAGTGTATTTTTTATAAACAGGTAGTGAATATTATGTATATGTCAACCAGGGTAGTGTAGCAGCTCCAAATGTGAGGTGTCAGTAAACTTTAAAGTTTAAGCAAGAATTAGTGTAGCTAAGCTGATTTGTTTACTGGTAAGCAGGGCTAAGCATCTACCACTTTAAGCAATAGTTATCTTAGCTAAGCAGGTTTTCCATTGCTTAGCTTAGCTCAGCAGTTTCTCAACTGTCCAATCACAGTAAATGGTGGGAAATTAGCCCTATTTAAACCTTGCAGGTGGGAATAAAGCTCATAACCAGTTGTAGCTCCCCACTGTAGGCACTATGGCTGGTGTATGTGAAGGTGTGTGCTTTCAGGTGTAGTGCTGGGGCATTCTGAAGTCCAGGGTCATGGTCAGACTCCTCATTAAAAACCATGAAGGGCGATTGCTGCCGGACCAGTACCAGGGCTTCCAATACAAAGCAGAGGCCTGGGACCATCTTGCCCTACATCTCACCACTGCCACTGGCATCCCTCAGACTGGTAAGCAGGTCCAGCACTACCCTACCAACTACACGCAGAGGAAAAGGGACCTTTTGGACCAGTGAGTCCAAAATGCCCGGACGGTGAATGCTCCGGCCATGTCCAAGTATCAGTCAAAATAAGTGTTCTCCAAAGTCCAGCCTGTGTATGTGATGGATAGGTACGCATAAAAGTTTTCTCTTATCTCCTGTACAGCTGTAGATGAGGGGGCTGTGAACTTGGAAGCCCACACCGGCAGGCTGCTAAGGCTGCCTTGCGAGGCTGGTGAGTAACAATTTCACTGGTATTATGTAGGGCAAATAAATAAAAAGTAGTAGAATGTCACCTTGCAGTATTTAAAAATGGGTATGTTTTTTGAAGAAGCCAGTAGGAGAGTAATAGTGATATACAGGTTATATATCAATAAAAGTGTAATTACTTGTCAATAAAAGTGTAAACCCCAGACTGGTTGTGTTTACTCTGGTATTGTATGACTTAAAAGTTTCATGCATGAGGATCTGATATCAGAATAGTAATGTTGTGTTAACCACTGTTTTCCACACTGTGCTGTCAAAAGGTATGTATAGGAATGTATATAAAGGAATGTTGTAATCACAAGGTCAGATTCTACAACCAAGAGAGAATTAGACAGAAAACATTCAAGAAAGAGACTGCAGTTTCTCAATAGCTTGTTCTGATTAAACACAAACTTGTACATTTAGCAGAAACAGCCACAGTTTGAATCCCAGGAGTGGTAGTAAGCTGTATGGATAATTTCGACTAGGATGTTGTGAATATGTGTAGAAACAGTCAGGTCATGTCAACATAAATTCCATCCACAGTTCTTCCAGCTAAGAGAAGGTATAAAGTAACAAAAGGCTGTAGTTATACTGTGTTCAACACCCATAGTCCAACCCCAAGGCTGCAAATTACAGCAAGATAAGTACATACACCAAGTGGTCTCTCCCAAGAAATGTTCAAAAGTGTCATGCTGTCACAGCTACCAGTCCCTGCTACCAACCACCAGGGTGACCAATAGAAATCAAGGCAGAGTATGTCAGTAGCACGCACACACACACACACACACACACACACACACACACACACACACACACACACACACACACACACACACACACACACACACACACACACACACACAGTATGAGTGCACATATGTGACCCTGACTATGTGAATATGGGTAGAAACAGTCAGGTAGTATTCCATTTACAGGTCTTTCAGGTAAGAGAGGGTATAAAGTAGCTATAAGAAGTCTATAATTATACACTGTGTACAAACATACCACTGCCCAGCCCAAGGCCATAGGTTGTTTTAATAATACCTGTAGAGTAATGAATAGAGAAATGGTCATTAAAGTTGTGACCACTGCAAGAATCTACATTTGTTAATTGATATCTCTCTCTCTCCCCCACCTTATCTTTACCAATAATCTAAACACATAAATGAATGGGTAGGTTTTCCACGAAACCTACTGTTGGGACATGTGTCCTATTGTTCTACAAATGTTGAAATGGATTCCAATTAATGTTTCCTGTTCAAATACTATCATTGGTGGCCTGTTGCTATCAATGTAACCAGCGTGATGGTGTAATGCCCACTGTGGTTCCATATATGCATGTGCTCTGTTTGCTATGCAAATGTTCCATATCTGTTGTTTTGGATTAATGGGAATACTCATGCATGCTGTTATAACTAATCCTGAAATGTGTTTACCATTACTAACCAACATATGTTCTAAATCTGCAACACCCTAGCACAGGAAGGCCGATCCCAGTGGAATAGCCTCTCCTGCCTCATCTGGCCGTGGCACTGGGACCTAGCACATTTAGGGCCCACCCTGGGACCTCCTTGTCTGCTGGTCCTGCACCACCTTTGGGTGAAACCGCCTCAGGGGATGGGGCTCACCCCCCCCCCATGGGCGTGGGTGCAGACAGGATGCTGTCAATCTAAGCCAGGTCCAGGTGCTGGTGGTTAGCGAGCTTTGCAAGAAATTTGGAGATCTGCTACTCCAGCTTGAGGGCCACATGGCGCATTTAGAGGGTCAGCCTCCACCTCCTGCTCAGCCACCAGCATACACACCTTTGAGGCCATGAAGGTGCAGTGGTGACTGCCCGTGGATGGGGACCTCAGTACCACTGTTTCCATGTGGGGGTCGTGGGCTTCCAATTACCAAACACCTCTCCCCGTCCAAGATGTTTAGCCCCCACATATGTCATATACCACCCTTGTATGCTGTCATGTATGCCTTGTCTGTCTTCCTACCCAACCTACCTCCCCAAATATGCCTACTATCCTTCCCCAACATCCCACTCTCACCTTAAAAAAAAAAAAAGGGCAATCTGTTCCCAAAAAAAAATGTCGCCCCATACATAGCTGTCAATTTTGCACATGTCCACAGGACATATGGCTTCACAATAAATTATTGTTATCCTTACCCCTCTCTCAGGGGTTTAAGTGTCCACATTTACCAACAAATTCAGTATATATGCACAGCTGTTGCTATAGAAGAAATGAATAGCTATGGACGTTCCCTGCATCCATTAGGCACATTCCTAGCTTTCTTTCATATTGTTTTTCCCTCTTTGAGCCCTCTTTTTCACCTCTTTGCTATCACCCCTTTTTTATTTTCTTTTAAAGAAATTAGCGCTGGGGTAACGGGGAGTAAGCAGTAATACACGGGACTAAGCCTGTTTGCACGGTGCTAACAGATGCCTACAGAGATTAAGCACTTATAAGGCTAACTGTATGCATAGTTAACTGGAAGATAGCATTGCTTACCACCATGCAAACCCATTTACAACTGCTTAAAAGTGCCTTAATTACTCTGTATCCAACAGCCCTTGTTCTACCCAGCAACAAAATAATCAACTCTTGCACGTCTTGAACCCAGCACCCTACACACCATAGTCATAGCAATTTTAACAGTAAGCCATCTGAGGTGCAGGTATGACTGATGCTTTTTCAAGCATATCATTCAGCACAGTCATTCAACAGTAAGGAAAATGTTTGTTAACATCTGTCAAGTTTTGTACATAGATATAAATGTATATGTGTATGGAGATGCATATATATATATATATATATATATATATATGGAAAAATTAATATGTAATATATGCAAAGATATACATATAAAATATGCACATATATAATATATATATATATATATATATATATATATATATATATATATATATATATATATATATATATATATATATATATATATATATATCTATAGTTAGAATTGCTGGAGCCATGTCAGACTCCAAACCAGTTACAAGCGGTGTCCCACAAGGCTCAGTCCTGGGACGTCTCTTGTTCTGTATATATTTCTCGGAGGTACAGGCCAACACGGAAGGACTGTAGCTGACCAAGTTCGCAGATGACTGCAAACTGGGCACCATAATCGACTCTCCAGCCGACACAAGCATCCTCCAAAAGGGCCTCATAGAAACAGACAACTGGTGCCAGAGCCATGGCCTCAAGCTAAATGCCAAAAAGTGTATAGTCATCCCCTTTGGCAAAAACAAAGTGTCCACAAATTACCACATAGGTGGTAATCCATTAAGTACAGAAGAAGTAATTAGGGACCTGGGGACCCAAGTTGATAGCAATCTCTCATTTGACAACCACGTGGCCAAAGTGGTTAGAAAAACATTTTATATAGCCCACCTTATCATGAAGGGATTCACATCTAGATCAGGGGAGGTCATCGTGCCTCTTTACTCATCCCTCATCAGGCCCATAATTGAGTACAATGCCCCTTTTGGGATGTACCTTACCAGACGCCTGCAGCAACTGAAAAGACCCCAAAAGTACCTCACCAAGAGGATCAAAGGGCTCAAACAGATGCCATATGCTGCCCGGTTAAAGAAATTCCAGGTCTACTCAGTGGCATACCGCCTGTTCAGAGGCGATCTGTGCCTGACGTATAAAGCCATGTCCAACTCGGAATTAATGGACATGCTGCACCTCAGAAAATCCAAATCCCATCGAGCTACGTGCTCGAGTGACTTGAACCTCAGCACTGAAATAAATAGGACATGCTGGAGGGACAGATTCATAACCCAGAGGCTCCCTTCACTCTGGAATAAAATCCCAGTCCAGGTTAGGCAGAGTCCCTCATTGACTCTTTTCAAGAGGAATCTTGATGAGTGGATGGAAGATCGTAGGTTTACCCTGGGTATCACTTCTGTGTCACTGTTAGACAGAGGCACAGTATACTAACCTCAAAAAAGGGCATAGCAAAATAAATTTAAAATGGGTGGCGAAAGCCAAACATATTCTGGCTAGGCTTATAAATGCCCTAGGGCAGATAGCCTAGTATGGACCTATGAACCTATATATAAGTTAATAAATACACACACACACACACACACACACACACATATATATATATATATATATATATATATATATATATATATATATATATATATATATAAATATGTCAGTATACACGTAAAACAAATTTTATCAATATCTATATATATAAATATATACACATATATGTGAATACACACACACATATATATATATATATATATATATATATATATATATATATATATATATATATATATATATATACATAGATATGGATTTGTATCACTTCACTGAAAGACAATTTTACTGACATCCATTTCACTGAGACCAAGTCACCTAAAATTAATTTCACCTAAAACTCATTTCACTGACAAGTAGTACTCTAAGGCAATTCAAAGGTATATGTCCTTTTCCCCACTGTAGTGCGATCCCGGTGTTAACATATATAGTTAGGGGGGGGTTTACCAAATAATGTAAAACAAAACCAGACAACATAAAACCAAATTAAGTGGGGTGCTACACCCCCACACCTCCCTAACCCTAAGTATATATACTACCGCCAGAATCGCACTACAATGGGGAAAATGACATATACCTTTGAGTTGCCTTAGAGTACTACTTGTCAGTGAAATGAGTTTTAAGTGAAATGAAATGTCAGTGAAATTAACTTTAGGTGATTAGTTCTCACTGAAATGGGTGTCAGTGAAATGGTCTTTCAGTGAAGTGTCAGACATCAGATACACACTTTGAACCTCTTACTGCAACAAATATGTCCAAAGACTTTCTAAATGGGGGTGAAGGAGCCTAAACTAGGGACCTCTTTTAATTATTGCCCTTATCCTTTCCTCCACAGCAGCAACTGTTCTGCCTTGCAACAACATAGGGCCATGTAAACTACAATCAAAGCAATGCACCATTACACCATCTGAGCCCTGTAAAATAATGATGGCTGTCTGAACATACTAGTTAGTACAGTCATTCAACAGTAGGGAAAGGACTCTGTAGAATCAGTCAGGTTCTCTATGTATACATGTATATATGTATGGAGATGCATATATGTGGACAACTCTATACATAATGCATATGTACACATATATATATATATGTATATATATATATATATATATATATATATATATATATATACATATAATAGACATATACATCGACATTTATATCTACATATATGCATACACACACACACATACATATATATATATATATATATATATATATATATATATATATATATAAAGGTGTACAAATACATACATATATATATACATATATATATATATATATATATATATATATATATATATATATATATATATATATATATATATCAATATACAGAAATATGTGACAGCTACAAACAAATGCAATCTGAGGGTCATGCTGCTGCACACTAGAAGTCTAAATCTGAAAATGCACTCACTAAAGTATTCCTTAAAATTGGGAACAATAACATCTGTGCTGTAACTGAGACCTGGTTAAAGGTAGTGGGATGCACCCCTTCACTACCAGCTTATAACTCATTCCACACCTTTTAGTTACAGAACATGGACTGAAGCTCAAAAGGTGATTGTATTTCCATATTCATTAAGGATGCATACACCTCCAGAGTGGGTAATGAACATTATGCATTACAGATCCTGCAGGTGTAGGTAACATTGGGTAAGACAGTGGTTCAGGTTTTAGCCTGCTATAGATCCCCAAACATGTCCCAAGACTCACACTATATGTCCCTAAACACCCTGGAGAATATTAGTGTCCACCCTAACTGTCTCATACTGGTCAACTAGCCCACCATAATCTGTGAAAACTACTCATGTACCGGTGCACATGCCCATCACATCGACCTGGTCCTTGCTAACATGGGCGACTGTTGCTGTACACGAGTGATTAACTCCTCCCTCACCTTTGGAAATCTACAGCCCTCCCACCCCTCCCTGCACAGGCTGACCACTTGTGTGGGTGGCAGATGTCGTATCAGCATGATGATTCAGTCAGGTATGGTACCTCATGCTGCCATATGTGTCAGTACACTCACTGTGGCCTATTTGGTTACAATATCACATACATGGGAATTAAGGCACACAGACCAATTACAACCACGTATAGGTAGAAAACATATGGATATTCCAGACACATCTATACAGAGGACTGTACAATGGTTTAACCTGCTGCATGTGAGGCAGATGCTGTTACCACACTATATAAAGTAATGGCAGAGGGAGGTGGTCACCAGCCGTGTATGGTACACTCATCAAAATGGTATAAGCCACTCAAGATATAATCCTCACAGACACAAACAGTTGCCAGCCACCATCCATGTATGGTACACTCATCAAAATGGTATAAGCCAAACAAGATATAATCCTCAGACACACAAACATTTGCCAGCATTGAGATTAGAGCTCCTGCCTATCTACATATTTCTACTAGAGCGTTATGCAGTTATCAGACATGCCACAGAGTTTATACAGTTCCATCTAGTCCAAAGGTACTTTTAAGGTGGATGACATCAACAGGACTACTAAATTAGAGTGAGGGAAAGTGTAAAGGGTAGTACATAAGTCAAAAATGGTATAAACCAGACAGTACATGATTCACGCACACACTCATTTGCTAGTATTGGGATTAGAACTCCTGTCTATCTAGTTATGTCAACTATATTGTTATACAGTTACCTCAAACACTTTAGAGCTTATTGAACTTTCACATGGCCAAAGCTGCTGATAACTGGACAGCTGAGGTAAAGTATTACAGGTGGCAGAAATTCTTCCTTATGTTCCACTCTTACATCATGCTAGTTCTTTCTGTCTTGTACTTCAAATAATATTGTGGCTTGACACTTCACAAGGTTATTGTATCAAGAAGTGTGGCACACCTGGGAGCTGTCAGCAGTATTCGTTCATCACAGAAGTAACCCCGGTACTTACTATTTATGTCCACCCCCTCCTGACATGTTTGAAGGGCAGATTTCTGTGCTTTCACCCATTAATCTGGTGCACTTGCCCATTCTGAGGCAGTGTTGAAACTGCCTCATGTATGCAGACAACCCTCCCCTCTAAACTCCAAACACTCAAACCTGTCAGAGTTACCTATATATCACCCAGTGTGGACATATGCACTCTCCAGAAAAGACTGAACTAGGAGGTCAAGAGGCTAAGATTAACACCTGCACCACACCATGTGGAACGCATAGCTCACCATGACACCCATGTTGACAACCATGACATACAGTGAAAAGCCACACACCAACCTTCACAGAGGCACTCAATGGACATTTACCCAAACAGTACAGAGCAGCAAGACATACACCCACTCAGAAACCATGACATGGCACATGCCAAGGGGCACATATTTAACCTACACAGTGTGCTCCTCAAATTAAGCTCCTAAGGCTAACCACCTTGCACAATACAGTGATCATGGGTAACACAATACTGAGGCACACACATATTCCACTCGCTAAGTTGAATATGGAGGAGGTAACAGCCAAATATCAATCACATGCCAGCATCCAACACATGACACAGCCAGTCATGGCACTCCACAACAACTATGAGTATAAATCTGTATCCATGTGGGTGTGAATGACTTGGGACACACCTCCCTGGACTGCATAACAAGAGACATAGTTAAACTCTCTAATTATGTGGTCCAGGTAGGTGTGACAGTAGCCCTGAGCAGTGTATCACCATCACCCAGAATGATGCTGCATTACTATCAACAGATGATTGACTGCAAACTTAACTTATGTGCTTTGTGTCATCCTCAGGGGATCCATTACCTCTCTGCTTGGGATGACAGTTGTTAATCCATGCATGGTGAGATCCACACAGGATGTAATCAACATGGAACTCAACATGTCAGTCAAACACCCCCCCACCACCACCACAAAGGTAACCACCTTGCAAAACCTCTCCAAAGCTGACTTTGCAGCCATGAAAACAGGGGTGAATGACTTCACTGCACCCATGGCAATGGGAAATAGCTGTATGACTGTGGAATCATACACATATGCACTGTGCAACAGATACATATACGCATGGTACTAGCCAGAGCCAACAGAACCCAGACACTGTCCTCCAAACACTGGGAGACAATGTGATGGTCCCCTGCCATTACTAAATTGTACATCAGAAGGAGGACACTGTTGCAGAGAAAGGTGGTATCCCACAACTGTTGAACTCCCTTATTGGCCTCAAACACAACTTTGGATCCCTCATGGAATCCCCTACACACTTCTGTGATGGCAGTCATGTAGCAGACAATGATGACAATCACAGCAGCCTTTGATAGTTACATCAATACCCTCCACAGCATTAAACACAAGTGGTATGAGTTACATAGGTTAATCCTAATACCTATCCTGAGACAACGGATATTGGCCACAGTCTTGGCAACACATTCAGTGCCAGCTTTACCCCTGTCTCCCCCCATAAGTGAAGTGCTGAGTGAATCTGTTCTCACATGCTGTATCCTGCTTCTGTTCGAGGCGTCTGTGTGTCACCAGGGTGTGGCTCTACATCAAGACCAAGGGGTGTGGTAACACATCCACCATGTCTTAGGCAGGGTACAGCTGTATCTGAATGTCTGTCTGTAACACAGTGATTGCATATCCCTCACAGATTGTAGGGCTGAGGGTTGTACATAGGTATATGTTGATTTACATACGTTGTAGAGTGGAGAATGGTGTGTGACATTACTATTCATACACACACACACACGCACACACGCACACACGCACACACACACACACACACACACACACACACACACACACACACACACACACACACACACACACACACACAGACACACACACATATACATTTGCCAGTACTGAGATCCATAAGTTCATTGCATCATAGGTGTGTAGTAGGTGAATGGGTCTGAAGGCTCTACAAGTGTAGCCCAAGGGAATACCCTGGTATCAGGCCACTTGACAATAGTCCTCAGTGTGGCTCAGGAGTATAGTCAATGAAGTGGTACCCAGGGGTGGTTTATGTATTACCCATCCACTCCTCTAGATTTCTATTGTGGGTGGCCAGTGATGGGCACTGCTTCAGATGTATATGATTTATATTCCATAATGTGGACAGTGTCTGGGTTGTGCACATGTCCCACATGCATGTTCTTTGAAGTGTGGAAGTGTGCCTGAGGTCTCTAGGGCATGTTGTGTGGACAGATTGGTATCTTCAGAAGTGGCATTCCTGACCTAGTTTGGTGAGACATGGCTGTGTAACTGAGGGAGTGATTGCACCTACATAGACAGTATGATGTGGGGATTCATTGGAGTTATCGGAGTCTGTCTATACAGAGAAAGGGTACATTTGCAGACTCTACAGTAGTTGCAGGTGTCCAGTGGGGAACATGGAAAAAGGGCCACTGTACAAATTGATTGGGCTACTGAGGTGTTGGAACAGGATGCTATGTCCTTTTACTTGCTGGATAACACACAGTCAGGAGATGTAACACATCAAAGTACTTTCTGATGTCAGTGCACTGTTGTGGTCAACAAGCAGCTGACTGTGAACCTATGTTCCCCATTCTGTTATAATAATGTCACTGTTCAGTGGACTACCACTATTGCATTATTTCATGTGAGCAATCGTATTCCCAAAGGTAATGGCAGCACATCTCTTGGCATTGGGGTAATGTCCAGGGTTCTGACAACAGTCATAGGTGTCAAGTGACCTTTGGGCATGATGTCAACATCACATGGATTGGGAGTGCTACCACCCACCTTACTTTTGTATGCAAACATTATCACCCATGTTGCCTTTGTGTTCTCCTGCATCTCAGAAGGGTAGATCCCAAACATGAGAGGACATGGGTCCATACCCAGTGTGACACCAGTCATGTGTGGTTATCGGTTTGACATGGAGTCCACTGCAATCACACAATGGGTACTATCTCTGAGGCAATTTGCAGGAGAACTACTGATATAGTGGTTGCTGCCTAGCCAAGTGTGTTTGTGTATGATTCCTTGGTGGAGAGTGCTCTCTTTGTATTAGAAAGGTTGCCTATATTGTTAACTAACACATACTGTCACATATTCATTGTACATGGCAATACACATTTTGGGCTGTGGATTGTCTACAACAACCTCTATGGTGTTTGACAACTGCTGGCCTTGTAATGTGGACACTGGGACATATACTAGGTCCTCAATATAATAATTTAGCAAAACCCATCCCCCAATGGATCCTGTTATTACACAATCACACCAGCACCCCCACACGATACTGATGACACACACTTGCCAGTACTGAGTTTCGAACCCCTACCTATCTATGCATCTACTACAGTGTTACTCATTTATCGCATGCGCCACAGAGCTTATAGGATGAATGTTGTCCCAAGGTATTTCTAAGGTGAAGAATATCACCAGCCCTTGTAAATTCTGGCATTGGGTGATGTAGTGGGTGAGAGATGTCATAAAAAGTTTTACCCTACACACATTTACTAGGAGTGAAGTTTGAACCTCTTATCTAACTATGTTTTTAGACCTTTATGTTACACATTTACCACACGCACCACTGACATTACATGGTTTAGGGCTGCTGACAGGTACTTCTAAGGTGAATGATGTCTGCAGGACTGCTAAAGTCAGGCACTGAGAAGTGTACTGGGTGTAAATGGGAACAAAATCTTTAAGGTACAAGTATATATATATATATATATATATATATATATATATATATATATATATATATATATATATGTATATATTCCTAAGTTTAAGCATCAGAACATTATAACACCTTGTTAACCTAGGAGTAAGAGTTATAACAACATTATGTGAGAACTACAAGATCAGATTTGATTATAACACAATGCTTTACCTAGGAAATAGGTAGGGAGAAATTGGATAAAATTGTTCTGAGTTACCTTGTATATGAAATGCAGCAGTTTAAGTACTGTTTAGTTTGAAGGGGCCTAAGTACTAAATAGGACTAAAGGTTACAGTGTTAATGATGCTAGTGTTAGAAGCTGAGGTTAATCAGGTGCAAAACAAGGGCACAGACATAGTGGATGTAATATTGTCTGGCAGTCCATTCCAGATTTTACCAATATAATTTGCGAAGATGGAGTCCCCTGCTTGTTTTTTGCTTGTGCGATTTTTGTATGGTGTTTGCTAATGAATCTTAATGTTCTATTAGTGGTATAGGGCTGAAGTAAAGTTTGTAGGGCAGGTGTTTTGTGTTTTTTCAGGTTTATATAGTATTTTGTGGGCCACAGTTAACTGGTTATAATGAAGGAGGTGTGGGAGCTCCAGCCATTTCAGTTGTTTGAGAGTCACACAATAGTGGGCTCTAACAGGTAAGTCTGAAGAGAACCTGGCAATTTTATTGTAGTAAGATTCAAGTTTTGCAAGCTCAGATTTCTTTAGGTTTGTGAGTATGGGGGCTGCATATAGCAGAGTAGAAATTAGGTGGGCCTGGACAATGGTTGCTTTAGTATTTTGGGTGAAGTACTGTTTGTTCTTATATAGGTTTCCTAATTTTTTTGTGCACTTGTTTAACTGTTTGTGAAATATGAATGTCGAATTTTACATTGCTGTCAATTTTGACACCTACGAGTTTGGTATGTGGAGTTGGAGAGATAATGATGTTGTTTAGTGACGTAATGTTAAAGGTATTAGAGATTAAGGTTGATTAAGTGGGTTAAAAAATCATAAGTTTTGTTTTTTTGGGGATTTAATATTAGTTGGGTGTTAGTAAGCCAAGTTCCAACTGCTAAGAAGTATTGTTGAGTTAAGGTCTGTAGTTCCTGTATTGTAGGAGTGGCACATATTATTGTGAAACCATCTGCATATTGGTTGAGAGAGGCTTGAGGGGTTGAGTTTGAAGGTTGTTTGCAAATAAGAAAAAGAGTAATGGACCTAAGATTGAGCCTTGGGGGATACCTTGTGTCACAAGCAATAATGTTGATAAGGTCTGTTGCTAAGAGACTGCTTGTCGTCCTGTTAGGTAGTACAGGAACCAGGCAAGAGTGTCTTGAAAAAAGTTTAGTTTGGATAGTACACTTAATAATTTGGTATGGGAAACCATATCAAAGGCTTTTGATAGGTCAAGAAAGATAGAGGATACGTAGTTATCATTATTCCTATGATAGTTGACAGTGTGTGTTGGTAAAAACCAATAGAGCGGTTGATGTACTGTGAAGTGCTCAAAAGCCATGCTGTGTATTGGTTAGTAGTTTGTGGGTGTGCAAATAGCTAGAGAGTTGTATATGGATGACCCTCTCTAGGATTTTGGAAAGGGGGATAATATTGCAATTGGACGGTGGTGAGTTCTGTGGAAGTTCCTCCCTTGTGAAGAGGTATAATATGAGAAATTTTCCAGATGGTACGGACGTTATATTATGTTATTGACCTGTTGATGAGAATGGATACAGGATAGGCTACACCCTCAGCTGTTAGCTTTAGGAACTCGGCTGGCAGGTTATCTGCAGCTAATGTGGTGGGTTTTAAATTCTTAAGTAGTTTTTTGATTGTCACTGCAGATATGGGTTGAAGGGAGAAATTGGATTTAATATTGGAGGAGATGGAGATAGAGGTAGGTGAAGTTTATGTGCGGTTTTGATTGTTGGATAAAGCTAGTATTGTTTCAGTGAAGTATTTGTTGAATAGGGAAGCAGTATTGTCTGAGTTATTAGTGATATTAGGGGAAGTTGTTCTGATTTTGCCTGGTTAGAGTATATTATTTATGGCTGTCCAGAATCTTTGTGGATTATTGCAATGATTAGTTTGTATTTTGGTGTAGTTATTAATTTTGTCTTTCTTAATTTGTTGCTATGCTTTGTTCCTAAGTTCACAGTATTGTAGTAGGGTGGATTGGGACTTTGTTTTGTTCCATGATAACCATGCCTTGTCTCTGGATTTAAGTATTGACAGTGTTTCTTTTGTTAACCATGGAGCGTAATTTGACTTGATATGTATATTTGTACTGGGGGCTTGAGAGTTTTGTGTAGTTAGGAAGGTTGAGTTAAAGTAGTTGATTGCGTCCTGCAGGGGTAAATATTTCAGGGGTGTCCAGTTACAGTGTTTGAGTATATCTATGAGCTTATTGGGGTTGAGGTGCTTTTTGTTTCTTACTTCTTTAAATGTAGTTTGGGTTGATTGGTTTGGTTCCACAGTAAATAGATTGAGTAGTGGTCACTGAGACTGACTGGTAGGCAGCCGGAGTGAGAGTATAATTCTGGCCTATTAATAAGTAACCAATTTAGAGATGAATGTTTGTTGGTTAGCTTATTGATTCTAGTGGGTGTCTGGATAAGCTGTGTGAAGCCATGGGGGTTTATACAGTTTTTGGGGTTTGGGGAGATGCAGTCTAACCAGCCAATATTGAAATCACACATAATAATAGTCTCCTGAGGTAGTGATGTACTACACCAGTGTAATATGTTTTCTACAGTTTATAGATTATCCTCAGGGGGCATGTAGATACCTATTTTATATATATATATATATATATATATATGTGTGTGTAAATATATATATATATATATATATATATATATATATATCAGGAAAAAGTTCTAGTTCTGTGGCTGAACGATGACACAATGTAGAATAACTTCTTTATTGAACAAGAGATGTGAGCGCTTTCACAGTGTATCCCACTGCTTCTTCAGACATAATGACAAACACACTACCTAATCTACTATATATGCTAAAGCAATCAATTTATCAATCAAACAATTTAAAATTTTAAAGTGACAGTAAAAGCATATAAATATATAAATAAATATACATAAAATTCATCCTTAAATCTATAAAACATATAACTATAACGTATATAATCACTCAAATCAAGTTTTTGGTGGTCTGTTTTTTAACATAGGTCTAATAGGTACCTTATCATTGAGCCCTTTACCTTCATGGGCTTTCAACCTGACTATCCATCTAGTCTCATTAAGTTCTGTTTTATTCTTAATGTCCCCAAGTCTACTAGTTAATTTGGTGTTATTTACCATTATAAACCTACAATTATGTGTATGTGAAGTACTCATTACATGTTTTGCTAAGGCATTTGTGGTGACTTGTTTCTGTATATTATATAAGTGTTCCCTTATTCTAAACTTAAATTTCCTATCTGTTTTGCCTATATAGAAGGCCATGCAGGACACACAATAGGCAAGATATACTAAATGTTCAGAATCACAGGTACCTTCTGCATGAAACCGAAAGTCTTACCCAAACCTGGGTGGACAACATTGTCTGTAGTATCTACATATTGACAAAAGTTATTTTAGTATTTCATTTTCAGCTATGGAAGGCTTTAGCCAAGTTTTGGAGAGAAGTACAATATCTGTTGTGTAGAGGGAGAGGTTGGCATGTAGCTCATGGATGTTATTGTTTATGCTTCTTATATTAATATTTAAAAGAAGTTATCAGACTTGCTCCTAGGAGGTATGATTGCTGCTTGTGTTGTAAGGTGGGGCCAAGATTTGGGTGAATGTCACCACTAAGAGATAGTTTGTCAACTAAATTAACTATAGTTTTAGGGAGTTTGGTTATTTGTTTGTCATAGGAATGAGATGTGCTGGCAATTTTAGGATATGGGAGAAGAGAAACATGTATATGGTAAAGTGTTGTTATGTTGCAGATGGAGCTATAAATGAGGAAGTTGACCAGCATGGGTGTTGTTAGATAATAACTGGAGGTGGAGTGGGGGGAGGTGGATTCTTTGAGGTGGATGTGATAGGAGGTAAGGTGGGCTACAGTGGTTAAGAGTAGCAGAGTGATTTTTAGAATGTACAAGTTAAGCGGGCATTTAAGTTGGGGTTAAAAGCTTTTGGTTTTATTTGAAATACATTTTTTTTGCAAAGGACATTTTTGTAGAGAGGTTTTGGCAACAGGTATTCTGGTAATAGATGTATGTTCCAGAAGGGGTGATATTGAAAAGTTGTAGTGCCAAACTATATCTAGGTAGATGAATGTGATTGGCTGTTTGACTGGAGAAGGGCAGTGGTTAAGGAGATGTAAAATACAGGATATGAGGGGTGGGTGGGAATGGGGCGGGTAGAGGATGTATAACAAAATACTGATTAGTGTTTAGCTACATCAAGGTTTATTTGTGTTCAATTTTTGTACATGAACTATCTTTGATAGAATTTGAAAATGATCCTTAACATCATTGCTGTATACAGGTCAACAAAATAAATAAACTAAGGTAAACTATGGTGATTTACTACCTCAGAGGAGAAAGCAGTACAGATAGAGAGTGCAGTGGTTCTGCATTATATCAGAAATAAAGATAATGCATATTTCATAGGAATTATAGAAAATACAAGACTATCCAACCAGAAGCCATCCATGCCATTTCAATAACCAGGTACAATCAATTGAAAACATGAAATATTATACCCAAGACAATACAATACATTATCAGAACATGTCAATACAGAGTTAGAGTTAAATAAAACATATTCCACATCTATCCAGAAAAGGGACATTTTCTGTGATACTGGAAATGGTATCACCACTAAAACTACCTATAGTTCAAAGTTAGTTACTAGGCATGTAGTGTGGAAGATAATTAAGGAGATTAGACTAATTAATAGAGTAGGGTTGTGTTAATGCCATAACTGCTCATGCTGTTCTAATATACTGTCTGATAATGAATTTATACACTCCCTAACCAGGAAAAATAACGTGTCTTTAAAGCATCGTCTACATGCGGTACTGGCAACATTATCTACCTTGCTACCTGTGTAGAATGTACTGCTTTTTATGTAGGTAAGTTCACACGTAGGTTGAAAGATAGAATTATTGAGCATAAATCAAACATCAGGAGGAAGGTGAACACAAAACCACTAGCAAAACACCTTGAAGATGCTGGATCTAAGCATAGATTTAAATTCTGTGTTATGAGTGCTATATATCCAAAGATTAGAGATGTGTTATCAATAATGCTCTAGACATGAGTGAGTATGAATGGATAACACTACTTTAGGCAGACGTTAAACCTGGAGTTAATACTAATATAAGTCTTAAACCAGAACTGAAAAAGAAACAAATGGTTAGAAGAAAATAGTTGGAATTAATTTTTAGATTTTTTTATCTGTATATGTATTTTGCATTTGTATGTTATATTATGGATTCTTTATGCTCTGCATTGATACTCTAGATTTTTAAAGCTATACCTTTAAGAAGAAATTTCTAGTTTAATGAGCTGTGTCATGTAATTTTATACTGATAGTATTTAAATGAGGCTGAAAAATCTCTTTCTTTACACACTGAAGAAGGACACAAGTCTGAAAGCTTTATGACCTTGTTATTTGGATTTATTAAAGTCTGTTTGGATTTTATTTCTATGTGTTGGGTGTTTCCTTTCACTGGACTTTTGCTTCTTTTTAAACAAGTTATACTCAGCATTACGCTTCAGCTGGGCCAGCTTCAGAATTTGTTTATTTGCTTCTTTATTTATTGAATTATATGCTTATTTATTTACTTCACAGGCAAATGAACTAGACAATTATATACTATTTAGTATTGATCTAACTGCAATGAATGAAACAATGTGCATATCATTACAATACAGCTTGCTGTGAGAGGAGTGATGGATTGTTAGCTTGAATGAATCCATGATGGTAATACACAAAATATATTAAGTTGTGCATCTTATACATTTGAGCTAATACTTCCTGTGCTCTGAAATATTGCATGTCATTAGAAGAACAACTTAATAGCATACAAGTTGGATTATAACAACAGGATGTACTTCCTTCACATAGTTTAAGCACAAGCAGTGCAAGACAGTAAGCAATAACGGTTGAGTAGGTCTCATCAGCTGGCTGTCATAAATGGCACTGTGGCCATGGAAGTCTGTTTTACCACTAGTGAATAACCATTTCTGATTCAGAGACAGCCCTGCCGCACTGCTTTACCATGATGATGTGCAGCACTACGATCTCTGTGGCCACTGCAAATGCTAATGATGCATTCTGGGACAGTGACCTATATTAATTAGCATGTGCTCTCCTACACAAATACCCGTGGTAAGGCATTTATGCAGCTGAGTGATTCAGAGAATAGCTTGGCTGTATATGTTAGCCCAGATGGCCATATTAGTGAACACAGTCAAAAGTTTACATTCACCAATTACTTTCAATAGGTGAGATTGTTTTTAAGGTAAGTGTCATGGAATTTACTGGTGGTGTGTGATGGGGGAGACTGCATGTCTAAGTGTCTTCAGAAGGATGAGTAGTTTTAGTTTAGTGTGTGTGTGTGTGTGTGTGTGTGTGTGTGTGTGTGTGTGTGTGTTTGTTTGTATGTATTCTTGTGTGAGTGTGTGTGCGAGCATGTGTATGTGGGGGGCTTGTCATACTTCT